>NW_026690789.1:0-299419 GCF_019097595.1 Hemibagrus wyckioides | reverse complement strand
ATTACGTTACATTATATGTAATTTATACACATTGATTTGTCCATTATGACTTTTGGACGCTTTATTACATCCATTTTATGATGAAAAAGGAATATAAACTGATATCTACTGGTTTCCTGTCAGGGTTGTGGACTGTTTTCTACGGTCACTAGAGGCCCCCACTGCCTTTTTGTTTGGTGTCCGGTCTCTGTCATTATGTGCTCTAATAGGTGTCTCCTGTGCTTTGTTTAGGTTTGTGTATTTAAGTCACACAGGGACCTTCAAAGATGATGAAAATGCACCAGATCTGTGCCTCAGCAGAGATCTTGCCTCTTAGGTCTCTACAAACTATGATGTGTGTTTTTGTGTATGACTGTTAATGAAGTTTAGAAAAATCTCAAGTGTGATCAGTGGAAATCACATGTACCTAAGCTATAATTTTAGCACCACAGATAATTAACTTTCTTTAATTAAATTATCTACTGAAATGTGTTATTCAAAACCTCATGAAAACCTGTTTATGAGTTCAATCCATTTTAGAGTATGACTGTAATGTTATAAAATGAGTGAAAAATCAGGGGTCTGTTTAACCTTTCTGAATGCACTGTACCTTTATATTATAATGGTAAGCCCAGTCATTGACAGCTGCAGAATGCTCAATAATCCTCCAACATCCAGTCACCATTTAAAACTTGACACTTTCGAGGGAGCCACAACACAGTGATGGGCATCAAATTCCACGAGTCTGAACAATGCACCAGGCAGAAAAGTCACTATTTCATTCCCATTTGCCATTTATGATACAGATATGAGTTTAACAGGAAGCTAAAGAAATGAGTTCATTCATTTCATTCATGAAATACTGGCTACACTCTTTAATTAAAAGTATCACACAAGGAATTTGTTTGCATTTTTGCACCATGACACTGATAGTCCAATTGACACTGACATATTGACAACCATTGATATATTTTAATACTTTTCAGCTAAAAGTTCTGACATCTGATGTAAAATAGAGAAATTAGCTTAATTAGAGATCATTAGTTATCATATTTGTCTCTTCAAAGTAATTAACTGATCATTTTTTTGAATATGACTCAATATCCTGAACTTTAGACATAATTCAGTGACTTGTATATCTGTAAATGTATTAGTTATTGTACATGTCTGCCTTTGTTCATTGCACTAAAACAACTATTTGATGAAAAAAATGGATATGACACTTTATACTTTTTATTTTTAATCATATTACTTTCATGCAAATGTCACAGTTCTCTAGAACACCTATAGTGCTAAAGGCAGCTACAAACTATTCATCCATTCATCAACTAATGTTTAGCTTGGTTTATCACCAGTCTTCTATCATGTCTTCTTTTACATTTAGTTCAATCTACAAAGCAACAACACTCTATTCACGCTTAGAATTTAGATACTGGGAACAGAGAAGAAGTCACTCACACATGACATTTTGAACACATCATCTCACCACCTCCCATATCAAACATTAAAGTTTATAGGCTTACCAGTTTATAAAAATAAGTAAAATTTTTGCATTTAGTTTTATAAAAATGAAAAATGGATCAGTTGGTTTATAACCTCTATTTGCTCTTTATATATACAATTCTCCTGATGTGAAGGAAAACTCACATGAACCAGTTAGTTTAAATGCTTAGCTAGCCAGGCTGCAAAAATATAAACATGTAAAGTAATAAGACACCAGAACCACACAACATTTCAGTCACAACCTTACAAGGAGCACATTCTCAGCCCAGCTACTACTGAACTAATAGAGTGTGGAGATGCCAGCATTTTATAGTACTGATATTCATTACCTCTGGAGGAAACAAGGCACTGCTTCCATCATCTGGCGGTTTGCAACCCCTAATAACTTACAGTGGGGATGTTTGTACATAGCTTGGGGACTGGGAGGAGGAATGGAGAGGAAACGTCAAACAGTTACAAAACATATACTTATACTTTTTGTTATGGTGTTTTTGGAGAAATTTATTTAATTTCAGAATAAGGGTGTAACCTATCAAAAAACAAGGAAACAGTTTTGAATACTTTCTGCAATATATCACCTAATGTCCCATTTTATATACATATTACAGATGCAGCTCCACACATCACGTGTTTTTTCCCCATTCAAGATCGGATGCTTCCCAGATGGGGAGAGTAAGCATGAGACTTGTGCGGAGTTCTTTTCACATTTCTCCTTTCTCTCTTCTGTCTCCACAGTAACCTTTGCACTCATTCACTGTAACACTAATTTAGGGACACAAATAGCAGAGACCATGGATATGACTAAGCAAGCCTATTATGTCAAACCATAATAAAACAACTCACACTGAAGGAGCCTGTTTGAAGGTACATTACCCTCCATTAGAATTCAGCTTGCATTTAGAAGGTGTTATGGCTAGCTCAGCAGAGAAAGACCTGGGTGTAATATTAGACAGCAACTTGTCCTTTAAAAATCATATTTCCAGTATTAATAAAACAGCCTTCCACCTTAGAAATATTGCCAAGCTTAGGAACATTTTATCTGTATCTGATGCAGAAAAGCTAGTTCATGCATTCATGACCTCCAGACTGGACTACTGTAATGCATTACTAGGTGGTTGTCCTGCATCTTCAATAAACAAGCTACAGTTAGTCCAGAATGCAGCCTCCAGAGTTCTGACCAGATCAAGAAAATATGATCATATAACCCCAATTTTATTATTCCTGCACCTGTTCAGTCTAGAATTGATTATAAACTAGCAGTACTTACATACAAGGCTCCTAAATGGTTTAGCTCCCACGTATCTAACCAGTCTTCTGACACGCTACAATCCATCACGCTCTTCAAGATCACAAAACTCCGGACTTCTGGTAGTTCCCAGAATATTACAGTCTACAAAAGGAGTGTAGAGCCTTTCGTATTTAGCTCCCAAATTTTGGAATAGTCTTCCCTGACAGTGTTCGGGCTCAGACACATTCTCCCAGTTTACAAGTAGATTAAAGACATATCTCTTTAGCCTGGCATACACATAACACACCCAATAACCTTGTACTGCAGTACATCTGATCAAATGCACATTATCATCTAGTTCTGCTAATATTATGAATGCTAATTCCTTTCCACCTGTTCCTTTTCTACCCATCCCGAGGCATCTGGAGATTGTGCCAGCTGCAGTAGACAGAGGCCAAACCTGCGAGGATCCTGAGGCATTCAGGAGATGGACCAGCTCTGGATTCTGCTTCATGAGGATTTGGGTATATCAAAGCAACGCTGCCAGCCCTATGTGGACTTTGAGGACGACAACAACCTCCTAATTAACACACACACTAACATTCTACATCACACTGTAGACTGTACATAACTGCAGAAAGGACATTGTTCATATCGCACTCTTGATTGTTTAGAATAATTTATAGTCACACTCTCCGGTGTCACCCAAATGAGGATGGGATCCCATTAGAGTCTGGTTCCTCTCAAGGTTTCTTCCTCATACCATCTAAGGGAGTTTTTCCTTCCCACAGTCGCCACAGGCTTGCTCACTAGGGATGATTTTGTCTAACATCTAGGACTTTTTACACTTTTTACAGTCCATGGTTTGTACCACTCAAAGGACACATTCATGAAGATTATGAAGAAGGGAAGCATCTTTCCTTCTAGCTGGTCACCAGATTTCCATGTAAGCCAGACGTTTGCATGCAATGTTTTGACTTTGGCTCCCAGACAGTGTGGTGTAAATATATAACTGGTGGATCAGAGAAGTATAATATCTGCATTGTATTATTTATTTATTTGATCTGATTTGAAGTAGTATTATAACAAGTGATTAATTATAGAGCCATTATCTGAAAAAGTATTCATCCATTACTTGTGAATCAAGCATGTGACTTAAATACACAAACCTAAACAAAGCACAGGAGACACCTATTAGACATAATGACAGAGACTGGACACCAACAAAAAGGCAGTGGGGGCCTCTAGTGACCAGAAAACAGTCCCCAACCCTGACAGGAAACCAGTAGATATCAGTTTATATCTTGCTCTGTTCATGTTACAATTAGATGCATATCTTACCTGTATATTTCAGTCTGAAGTTGTGTTGATATTTAACATGATCAGAGAAAATGACATGATTTTCAAAGTCTTTTCCTGTTTCATCATAAATGGACATAATAAAGCGTCCAAAAGTCAGAATGGACAAACCCATGTGTATAAATCACACCAAAATATGGATTTGAATTAAAACACTTAAGAGAAACATTATTTCAGACTTTTGGATAACAGCTTGATAGACTTTTATTTGATAATTATGTGCAGTATTGAGATTAAAATTTATACTTGATTTGGATTGGTCAGAAGGTGTTCAGCATGGACCTGATAGCAGTTCAGGTTTCAAATCAAATCTCTCTTTTTAAGAATGTCCTCTTTCTGATTATCGTCTACTAAAAACAGTCTATAATATCTATATAGTCATAATTCGGGGGTGGGAGTACACTACATTTTTATAACTTATTGAAAAAATCTTAATCTTAAAATGTAATATTTACAGAAATGCATAAATCAACAACAATGCAAATTATATTAATATAATTATATTATTAATGTAAATTAGACTAATACACAGGAAATAAAAACAACATTAATAATCTAAAGATCCTATACATTTAACAAAAACTAAATGTAAAAACCAGCAGACATTTTCTACAATTCTACAATCATTAAAATGTTTACATTTATAGATTATGATAGAGATGAGACTAATGCTGAAATCTAGGGTGAAATACTTACCACACATACTTACCACAGATACATACCTTACATCATGAATACGAGGTGATGAACATGAGGTGAAGACTGAGCTTTTTAAAGTTACATCTCGTTCACAAAAATACTAACTACCCAAGTGGGGACTAGGACAGGCGTCCTGATGAACTCCATCTCCCCATCAGGATCCACACGCTGCCGTCTACTCAGAGGGCTTCTTGATTGCCATCCTCTTCGTCCCGCCTCCTCCTTATGCCCTGGCGTGGGACAGGAGTTATCATTGTGGCAGGATCATAGTACATACCAGCCACAATGCTGTGGATGTCGATATTGAAATAAGGCTGGGGCAAAGGAGCTGTTGAAGGCTGTGGACTCCCTGAAAGTGGTGGCCTCCTCACAGGGATGGGGTCCTGAGAGGGATGGACTCCTCACAGGGGTGGGACTAGGTGATTCCCCTCACTCTCAGGTTGGTGACTTGTACAAAGTGAGAGGGACCCTGAACCAAAACGGCTACCACAGCATTCTGCAGCGCCATGCAATACCCTCTAGTATGCATCTAGTTGGTCAGGGGTTCATCCTACAGCAAGATAATGACCCAAAACATAAGTCCAAGCTATGCCAGAACTACCTCAGGAAAAAGAACAAGATGGTAAGCTTGAAAACATGGAGTGGCCAGCACAGTCTCCAGACTTAAACCCCATGGAGCTGGTTTGGGATGAACTGGACAGAAGAGTGAAAGCAAAGCTACAAGTGCCACACATGTATGGAAACTTTCTGCAACAGATTTGGGAAGAACTTTCTGAAGAATATTTGATTTCTATTGTAGAAAGAATGCCACGAGTGTGTTCAGCTGATAGATCTGCCAAAGGTGGCTACTTCTATGAGTAAAAAGTTTAGAAAACATTTTGGTCTAGAAAATAATTCCATGATTTCTTTTTTAACTCCAATTGCTTATTTGTACTATGCTTTCATTTCAGAGTGCAATGAGACATTAAACTGAATAATTTTCAATAAAAAATGGAAAAATTGGAGTGTTCTAAAACTTTTGACCAGTAGTGTATATATATGCATAAACTTTTTAAGCCATAACATTATGACCAGCTGCCTAATATTGTTAGTCCTCCTTGCTGCCAAAATAGCCCTGCAGCCCTGACCCATAGAGGTGTGGTCTTCACTAGATTTCACTGAAATTTATTTATTTATTTTTATATACACTATATTGCCAAAAGTATTCGCTCACCCATCCAAATAATCAGAATCAGGTGTTCCAATCACTTCCATGGCCACAGGTGTATAAAATCAAGCACCTAGGGCATGCAGACTGTTTTTACAAACATTTGTGAAAGAATGGGTCGCTCTCAGGAGCTCAGTGAATTCCAGCGTGAACTGTGATAGGATGCCACCTGTGCAACAAATCCAGTCGTGAAATTTCCTCGCTCCAAAATATTCCACATTCAACTGTCAGCTGTATTATAAGAACGTGGAAGTGTTTGGGAACGACAGCAACTCAGCCACGGAGTGGTAGGCCCACGTAAACTGACGGAGCGGGGTCAGCGGATGCTGAGGCGCATAGTGTGAAGAGGTCGCCAACTTTCTGCAGAGTCAATCACTACAGGCCTCCAAACTTCATGTGGCCTTCAGATTAGCTCAAGAACAGTGCGCAGAGAGCTCCATGGAATGGGTTTCCATGGCGTCGAGCAGCTGCATCCAAGCCATACATCACCAAGTGCAATGCAAAGCGTCGGATGCAGTGGTGTAAAGCACGCCGCCACTGGACTCTAGAGCAGTGGAGCGCGTTCTCTGGAGTGACGAATCGCGCTTCTCCATCTGGCAATCTGATGGACGAGTCTGGGTTTGGCGGTTTGCCAGGAGAACGGTACTTGTCTGACTGCATTGTGCCAAGTGTAAAGTTTGGTGGAGGGGATTATGGTGTGGGGTTGTTTTTCAGGAGCTGGGCTTGGCCCCTTAGTTCCAGTGAAAGGAACTCTGAATGCTTCAGCATACCAAGACATTTTGGACAATTCCATGCTCCCAACATGTGGGAACAGTTTGGAGCTGGCCCCTTCCTCTTCCAACATGACTGTGCACCAGTGCACAAAGCAAGGTCCATAAAGACATGGATGACAGAGTCTGGTGTGGATGAACTTGACTGGCCTGCACAGAGTCCTGACCTCAACCCGATAGAACACCTTTGGGATGAATTAGAGCGGAGACTGAGAGTCAGGCCTTCTCGTCCAACATCAGTGTGTGACCTCACAAATGCCCTTCTGGAAGAATGGTCAAACATTCCCATAAACACACTCCTAAACCTTGTGGACAGCCTTCCCAGAAGAGTTGAAGCTGTTATAGCTGCAAAGGGTGGACCGACGTCATATTGAAACCTATGGATTAGGAATGGGATGTCACTTAATTTCTTATGCTTGAGTCAAAGGCAGGTGAGCGAATACTTTTGGCAATATAGTGTATGTATATATTCATTCAGAGATCTAGTGAAGACCACACCTCTATGGGTCAGGGCTGCAGGGCTCTTTGGCAGCAAAAAGGAGGACTAACAATATTAGGCAGGTGGTCATAATGTAATGGCTTAAAAGTTTATGCATGTGTATACACCACTGTTCAAAAGTTTTAGAACACCCCAATTTTTACAGTTTTTTATTGAAAATTATTCAGTTTAATGTCTCATTGCACTCTGAAATGAAAGCATAGTACAAATAAGCAACTGGAGTTAAAAAGAAATCATGGAATCAATTTATAGACCAAAATGTATTCTAAACTTTTGACTCATCGAAGTAGCCACCTTTGGCAGATATAACAGCTGAACACACTCGTGGCATTCTTTCTACAATAGAAATCAAATATTCCTCAGAAAGTTCTTCCCAAATCTGTTGCAGAAGTTTCCATAAATGTGTGGCACTTGGTTGCTTTGCTTTCACTCTTCTGGTCCAGTTCATCCCAAACCAGCTCCATGGGGTTTAAGTCTGGAGACTGTGCTGGCCACTCCATGTTTTCAAGCTTACCATCTTGTTCTTTTTCCTGAGGTAGTTCTGGCATAGCTTGGACTTATGTTTTGGGTCATTATCTTGCTGTAGGATGAACCCCTGACCAACTAGGTGCATACCAGAGGGTATTGCATGGCGCTGCAGAATGCTGTGGTAGCCGTTTTGGTTCAGGGTGCCTCTCACTCTGTACAAGTCACCAACCCTGGATCCAGCAAAACAGCCCCAGACCATCACACTTCCTCCTCCATGTTTGACAGTTGATGCCACACACTGTGGAACCATCCTTTCGCCTACTCGACAGCGTACAAAGATCCTGCGTGATGAACTGAAGATTTCAGTTTTTGATTCATCAGTCCATAATACCTTCTTCCAGTCTTCAGTAGTCCAATGGCAGGGTTTCATGGCCCAGGCAAGCCTCTTTGTCTTATTCTGACGTCTTAGTAATGGCTTTCTTGCTGCAACTCGTCTTGTCAAACCTGCAGCTCAAAGTCTTCTCTTCACAGTTGAAACTGAGACTTGCTTACTACGACCACTATCAAGCTGTGCTTGAAGCTGTTGTCCTGTGAGCTGCCTATCACGCAAGCTGTTAACTCTCAGAAATTTGTCCTCTGATTCAGTTGTGGCTTTGGGTCTGCCAGACCTCTTCCTGTCAGAGTTTGCCCCAGTTTCTGAGTGCCTTTGATGGTGAAGGAAACTGTACTCACTGACACCTTTGACTTTCTTTGCAATTTCTCTGTAGGAAAGACCTACATTTTTAAGTGTTATGATGGTCTGTCTCTCTTCCGTTGTTAATTGCCTTTTTCTCGCCATTTTTGTAGCGACACGCTACTTTCTGCAGTACAATACTGTTCAACTGATGCTCACGAGGGTATGGTACCACAGTGTGTTCCAACACTGCTTTTATGCAGACAGAGGGGTTGTAAGTAATCCAGAAAAGTTGGAACACCTGTAGGAATTAGTAGCACCAGCTTTCAAGGCTTGATCAACCTCCATTGCTGCAGAACAGCTTTAAATTGTTAACCCATTTTGTGTTCCCTGAAAAAGGCCTTTTTGTATAATTCTGAAATGTACATTATTTTTCAGTTTTGGGTAACCTTACCTTTTTTTAACCTCTGGCAGTTCACCACTTACCTTTGTACCATTTCAAGCTATTCATTGGACTTGAACGACTTGAATTGCAATAAATAACTGGAAAAATTGGGGTGTTCTAAAACTTTTGACAGGTAGTGTATGTGTGTGTGTCTATACACACTTTACTGTGCAAACAGTGTGTATGTGTAAAAATAAGAATTAATAAGAAAGAAAAGCTCAGATATTTAGAGACAGACCTTTTTTATTTATATATCTATTATATAAGTCAGTATGAGTGAGAGTGAGGGGAATCACCTAGTCCCACCCCCTGTGAGAGAGTCCATCCCCTCTGTACACCATCATGGCACCTGTTAGGGGTGGGATTAGACAGCAAGTAAACAATTTTGTCCTCAAAGCTGATGTGTTAGATGCAGAAAAAATGGGCGAGCGTATGGAGAAGGGCCAAATTGTGATGGCTATACGACTGGATCAGAGCATCTCCAAAACTGCAGCTGTTGGGGCATGTTCCCAGTCTGCAGTAGTCAGTATCTATCAAAAGTGGTCCAATGAAGGAACATAGGGTTATGGCAGCGACTGAGGGCAGGACTAGTGAGAAAACTTGAACACAATCAAAGGGGCTGAACACAAATGCAGATAACCAGATCACAGTTCTGGAGAAATGTTTACTTATCTTTAATTAGATAATAATGCATGTCAAATAATCCACAAAACAAATCCAACAAGTCAGCTCAAAAGACTTGACAGTAGTTCCAAAGAATAAATCCCCAAAATCCACAAGGTTAATCCAAAAGCATACAAAAGGTTCACAGGAGTCTAATTAAAAACAAAGTCAACACTTCCAAAAAGAAATTTTAATTGGTCTACAAAGTAAATCCATAATGCATTCAAAAGAGCACTTGTCAAGAAATCAAAACAAGGAACTTTACCAGATGAACAAAGTTTTTTTTTAAGGATAAGTCCATAAAATAGAGCACACGGCTGACCTAGACTTAATCAAGGTACAGGAAACACTAAGCAAAGTATTTGTGGAGGAAAAGGGTGACTTAAATACACAAACCTAAACAAAGCACAGGAGACACCTATTAGACATAATGACAGAGACTGGACACCAACAAAAAGGCAGTGGGGCCTCTAGTGACCAGAAAACAGTCCACAACCCTGACAGGAAACCAGTAGATATCAGTTTATATCTTGCTCTGTTCATGTTACAATTAGTGGCATATCTTACCTGTATATTTCAGTCTAGTTGTGTTGATATTTAACATGATCAGAAAATGACAGATGATTTTCAAAGTCTTTTTCCTGTTTCATCATAAAATGGACATAATAAAGCGTCCAAAAGTCAGAATGGACAAACCCATGTGTATAAATCACACCAAAATATGGATTTGAATTAAAACACTTAAGAGAAACATTATTTCAGACTTTTGCATAACAGCTGGATAGACTTTATTTGATAATTATGTGCAGTATTGAGATTAACATTTATACTTGATTTGGATTGGTCAGAAGGTGTTCAGCATGGACCTGATAGCAGTTCAGGTTTCAAATCAAATCTCTCTTTTTAAAGAATGTCCTCTTTCTGATTATATATATACAGTTATACAAACCAAAAAATAGTGTATGTCAAAAATGTACAGAAGAAACTGAATTTGAGTTTAGAGACTAACTAACTAACTAAATATAATCACAATCGTTTACATCAGCAAAACAAAACATTAATATAAATTATGTATACACAGGCCAGAGGGGCTCCAGAACGCATATCACAACATGTAGCAGCTCCTATTACCAGCTGGACCAGGTGCATGGGGTGCCATGATCGTATAGTGGTTAGTACTCTGCGTTGTGGTCGCAGCAACCCCCGGTTCGAATCCGGTCACGGCATTGGCTTTTCCACATCACCGTTGAACGCTAGGCATAGCTTTTGACCGCTGGCTGTTTGTCACTTGAAAAGCATAAAAAGGTAGGACCCGCCCCTTAAAACTCACATGGGCCAGTGGGCGCAATGGATAACGCGCGATCTGACTACGGATCAGAAGATTCTAGGTTCCACTCCTGGCTGGCTCGGCTGCCTTTTAAGAGCCCAGAAGGTGTGCCACAAATTCCATCTGCCGAATTGCTGGCAGAGTAACACCTCCCACAATCCCTGAAATGCGGAGAGTCCTGTACTGGGAGGTACGCTGGTTTTCTGCACCAGGGAACACCAGCCCACGCTCTGTCTAGCGGCTGATCTTCCGCTGGATTGCCAGCTCGAGTAGCTGGATATTCGGTCAGCACTGGCCGATTTTGTGCTCTGCAATGCAAGGTTCCCATACAAAGCTCTGGATGATACCGCTGGAGCTCAAACTGCTTGGTGGTCGAGTAAAATGCTGATCTCAACTCTCCTGGGGCGCCTCCCATATGGTCTAGCGGTCAGGATTCCTGGTTTTCACCCAGGTGGCCCGGTTTGACTCCCAGTATGGGAACGTGACTTTATTGGATTGCCCGCAGAGCTGGCAAGCGAGTTCACCAAATCGCTGGAGTTAATAACGGCCGGGAACGATTCCTCAACAGAAACCAAAAGCGATCACTGATTGCAGCCAGCAGCATGTTGGTGTTGTGTTCATTTCGATTCACAGCGCAAAAACGTTACATAACTGATTTGTCATCACTTATTTATTTGTAGGCTCCCCTAAGGCTCCCATGGGCCAGTGGTGCTACCTGAAGAACGATAGTCTGGGTCAGCCGCCAATCACAGCTCACTCCGGGAAATCTTTCTCGCCCAATCACATCGGCCCGTTACATCTTTCGTCCCCAATCCCTGCGCTGAAAAAGATGGACAGACAATGATGGCCGCGCCATAGCGAGCCAATCGAATCTCTCGCAATTTTATCGTTCTCCGCTAATCGCAACAATGGCCCGCCCACGGCAATCGATGGATCTTGCGCGCTAATGATGTGTCATTCAAGTCAAATGTATTCGCATAATTACAGTGTCATCCATCAATCTAACTTAACACTAGCCTACAATCTCCACAGAAGGTTGATCTGAAAAAGAGACCTCAGTCTGGGAATTCCTCCACATCTAAGAGTACATCCCCTACCCTGACTCCATCGCCATCCCCAACTCCTAAGCCTCTAATTGGTGAAACCCTGTCTTCTGCTTCTTCCCAACCATGTTCTAAAAGTAGTGGTGGCTCCAGCAGTGGCAGCATCACTGATGAAGGTCAGTGCAAATAAAGATGATCAGACTTTATGGTGTGTAGGAATGTACTCTCATTCACACTATTGCAGTTATACAGTAGACATACTGATGACTAAAAATAATCAGAATGAGACGGTAATAGGAACAAATGAAAACATTTATTAAAGTAAACTATATAAACACTATACAACTATAAGTTTATTTTACAACAATATTATTTGCAGCTACTATTTATACTAATTACTATTAGAATAAGAATGTCCTTTTTAGCAGGCTGTGATTGTTATAAAATTAGCTTTTGATGCTTGTTATTTTAATTATTATTCCTTAATTACTCATTACCACATTTGTTTGACAACTACATCATTTTCAAGCCCAGTAACTGAAAGTGTTTTTGCACAAGGAAACAGTCTATCATCATTCTGAAGTCACCTGGTTGTTAACTGTTGCCAGACGCATCACAATCTTCTTCCCCATAACGAACAAGAAGTTGATTGTGGATGCAGGTAAGATGAATCTGAATATAAGACAGCACATAATATAAGTTAAAGCAGAGTGAACTTCCCTGAACAAAAACAGCAGCTAAACAAAGGTTTTACTCACAGGCGAACGCCTCACGGAGAGCATGCAGCTTCAGGCCGATATCAGTTACCCCTCTCTCTGTAAGATGGTCCCTAAGAAACAAAAGATTTACATGCTTAGTGTATTAAACATACATTACACCTTTATACCATTAAACTGTGAAGAGAAGCGTACCAAGTAAAGGGCACCTCCATCTCCTCTTGGCTAAGGCTCTCCTCACTCTCCTGCAAGACACATTAGCAATAAATCATTAAAACTCACACAGTAAATGTTACAGCCTCCCATTCAGGGGAATAGCAGCATCTGTAGATACACATCAGGTCTGAAACACAGAATTACCTCAGAGTCGTACTGTTCCTCTGAATCACTGTGGGGAGAGTCAACCTGCTCCTGCTCCCAGGTGGAGTGTGTTCACCTGACCATCTTTATCCACATGCAGGAACGTGCAGGACCCCTTTCTAAAGGTTTGTTGTTAAATAAAAAAAATATATAGAAACACAGCAGACCCATATGTGTACCAAATTCCTAGACTTACTATCTACAATAAAGACTTCCATGACATTGCAATAAATTCTACCACATAATCCTCAAGTGGCTCCATGATGGTTTCCACCCGGTTACAGGAAAGGAGCTCTGTAACCTTCCCATATTCAGCCTTAAGAGAACAATTTGAAGTGAACACAATTAGTCACTGCAACTAACAAAAGTTTTGTGACGCCACAACAGATAATATGTATATATAAATATGTATGTATGACAGTGAAATGGTCCTCGATGGTGGTCTGATAAGGGAATCCCTGCAAATGACAATTAGCTGAAACTCAAGATCTACTTCTCAAAAGTGTTCATCTAATAATCATTAATATCAATTCTCTTCATCAGAGTAACAAAGATGGTGATTACCAGCGGGGCAAAGTAGCACGCCTTGGTGGTTTTCAACCAGCAACTCCACTCTCAGGACCCCTTATCATCCCGAGGAAGTATCCCTTAACGTCCTCTGCCTAGAAATAGAGAAACTAAACATTAGAACTTGTAAAGAAGGATGTGTGTGTGTTTGTATCTCAGCTGCAGCACTGTACAATACCCCAGACTGGGAGTTGGAGGAGTCTGCAGTGTTGTACTCAACATTACAGCAGGTGCTGTTCAGCTCACCAGCACTGAGGGCTGTGAAAAGTAGAAGATGAGGATCATCAGTGTTTTTTATCATAGCAGTTTCACACTAACACTTTCAAACATTCTGTCACTTGGAAAATCCAGAGATCAGATTTAGTAAATAAATGACAGGTTTGGTTACCAGAACAACAGCTGAAGATATGGAGTGAGTTTCTGTGGGTAGCTGCGGCAGGATTGAGCTCAACAACCTTAAGACACAGACACACACACACACACACACACTTAGACAAAAGCAGCCTACACGTTTCAAATGTAGTTAAAATATTTTACTGACACATACCTGGAGGACTGAGGAGTATCTGACGATTCTCTCTCAGCAAATCCACAGCTTCTGCAATAAATTAGTTTCATGTAAGTTTAATTACAACTAATATTTTCTGTTAAATGTAAAACATTAAAATGGCCAAATTTATAAGGTAGTAGAGAGAGAGACCTTGTAAATTTTTCTCTCCTTTCTTTCTAATGCTTAAAGTTAATAAACCTGTGAGTTAGTTAGCTAGTTAATTTGTGAAGAAACAGACTAATTGTAGCATTAGTAGCTTGTGTAAATTCACTGTACATGTGACTGATTAAACTCTCTAAATCCTCAAGTCCAGGCATCCTGATGAACTCCACCTCCCCATCAGGATCCACACGCTGCCGTCTACTCAGAGGGGCTTCTTGATTGCCATCCTCTTCGTCCCGCCTCCTCCTTATGCCCTGGCGTGGGACAGGAGTTATCATTGTGGCAGGAGCATAGTACATACCAGCCACAATGTTGTGGATGTCGATATTGAAATAAGGCTGGGGCAAAGGAACTGTTGAAGACTGTGGACTCCCTGAAGGTGGTGGCCTCCTCAAAGGGGATGGGGTTTTATTTTAATAGCACTGTGTATGTTTTATACAGCAGGAAAGCCTCACTATCAAAACAAGAAGTATTTACACAAGTTATATTACTGTAATCTTCCTATAACAGTGCATTAAAAACTCAGTATTTACATTTTAGCTGCATTTATAGGTGTTATACAGGGCTCTTCCAGTATCACGGCTTCACTGTTAGTCACACTGTGCACTTATTTCAATGCTTAAAAATATCTTCCCCAAAAAATGCAGATTAAAATACATTTCTATTACAGTCTATTACTTTAGCACTTTCTTACTCCAGTGGTTCACATCCCCTTTGAGTCCAATTGTGTCTCCTCTCAAAAATTCGCCCTTTATCGTAAATTACACTACTCCTAACTATTTTATTCACGACAGCTAGAAACAAAACCTTGCTGAACAGAATTGAAACAAACAGCTTGATATTTTTGCCTAAGCTGCACTCTACATTGCCACACTAGCTCCATTTATTTGTACCGATTGGTTTTGTTCAGCTAGCTGCCTTTCCTCACAGCCCCTTTCTCTCTCCGCTTTAACAACCTCGACAAACACGGACAATGAAAAATCCTTAAAATAATAAGTTACTTCATGTTATTGTAAGTATTTTAACTTATTCTATTCACTCCATCAAAAAAAACTATAAACACTGAAAAACAATTACTTAGCTACATGCTAACTAGCCGTCTAGCTAATCTTTGCTAATACTCCTCGGCTTGACTTAGTAAACTTTAGCAAACGTTAAGTAAACATTGGGACTTTTATGAAAAGCTGATGTTAACATATCTGAAAACATCAACACTGCTTTCTACTTCCCTGCTCGTTTCACTGAGTCTGCCATTTTGTCCGCTAGCTTTAGCATACTGATCGTAATGCGTAAAGCGATTAGCGAATAAAGATTAGCCGAACAGAATTTCTCAAAACCATCTAATCATATAAAACGATATTCCTGATTGCGGTTTTTTGTAATAACGCTGTGTTTAAAAGACTTTATACTTAAGTGAAAAAGAGGAAACTCAGTAACTCACCCGTTCCAGGGGTCGTACAGTCCGCTCCATCCGGGCTCGGGATCCACATCCGGTGCTGAGGCTCGGCTCCTCCCGAAGTTCATCATCGCCACGCTGTAGAGTCGGTGTAGGAGTCAAATCCAGTAGTGGAGTACAGAGAAATCCCAAACAGGGGTGTAGCAAAATGCCAAAAGCTAATCCAAATCTTGCGAGCTTCTGAACCAGTATAAACCAACACTAACTAGTATAAAAAACAGCACTAACTAGTATAAACCAATATAAACCAGCACTAACTAGTATAAACCAGCACTAACTAGTATAAACCAATATAAACCAGCACTAACTAGTATAAACCAGCACTAACTAGTATAAACCAGCACTAACTAGTAACAAGAGTCAATAATGAATAAATAATAATCATAATAATAAGCTGAAATGTCCGGGAAGCCCAGGAGTGAAGCATAGCTGAAGTTTAAGGCAGCATGTAGCTGTACAGTTAGAATTCAAGCTGTAGGACCAGTTTAAAGACGATCGACCTTAAAAAAAAACAACAACTCCTGTTTACGGCATCTACCGAAAACCTCCGAGAAAAACCGAACTGTACGGAAACCAGGAAGTGAAGTCCGTAAAAAATGCATTTACAAATTATATATTTTACATTTTATAATTTGCTCCTACTGAATACACTCAGTGTCCTCAAGGTAGGATGATCTTTATCCTTTAATGCCACACTGTTTCTACAATAAATCATGTTAAAGTGACAGTGTTACAGTCTAATGTTATGTAGCACACAAGACACCTCATCTTGCCGTGAATTAGCCTAATGCTAGTTACCGTGCTAGCGAACCTGGCTACTGGTTTAAACTACACAATAAAATCATTAAGCTCGGTTTAAGAATTTATTTTATTTCCACAATGAAATATTTACCCCATTAGAAGTCCATTCTTAACAACCCCTTCTCCTGGTTTTAATAAAATAAATCGTGGCTTAGCTTTGTGATTCAGCAGCTAAGCGCGCTAACGGACTTTAGCCGATTTATAGCGATTTCAATGACAGTGTAATATTTGGACTAATCATATCTACCGAGAGAACTTGTATATTTGTTGTAATTATTTAACACTTTATTGGTTATATTAATGTGAATATGATATTTCTCCTAATAATAGTTCACCTGTTAGTGAACATGCTGCTGCTTTAAATTACACACTAAAATCCTGAACCGAGTTGATGAGCCTGGGTAATCGAGAATTTAGTTTATTTCCATAATATAATATTTACCCATTTAAAAGGTGACTTTTTCACACCCCTGAGTACTGGTTTTACACTAACTCATGACTAGCCTAGTGATTTAGTCAGGTCTAAAGGACTTAGTTCCAGATGTATGTTATCTACCTAGAGATCTTCGCTAATCATTTCATTTACACAGTTAGCATCATGCTAGTTATCGTGCTAGCGAACTTCGGCTACTGGTTTAAATGACACAATAAAATCCTTAAGCTTGGTCAAGAATTTATTTTATTTCCACAATGAAATATTGACCCTGTTAGTAGGTCACTTTTAACAACCCTGACTACTGGTTTTACACTAAATCATGATTAGCCTTGTGATCCGCTAGCTGTAGCGCTAGAAGGACTTTAGCCGATTTTTACCGATTTAAATTACACTGTAATAGTTGGACTAATTATATCTACATGTCTATTTGTTGTAATTTGTACACATTTTATCGGTAAATATAATATAAATATAATGTTTAGCCTAATGTTAGTTAAGCTGCTAGTGAACTTGCCTGTTCTTTTACATTACACACTAAGATCCTGAAGAACGAGTTGGATGAGCTTGACCAACGAGAATTTCATTTATTTCCACAATATAAAAGTCATCCCCATTAAAAAGTCACTTTTAACAACCCTGACTACTGGTTTTATACTAAATCAATCTTAGACTACTGATTAATCAGCTCTCGCTAAAGGGCATGGTTACAGATGTACACCGATCAGCCATAACATTATGACCACCGACAGGTGAAGTGAATAAGACTGATGATCTCCTCATCATGGCACCTGTTAGTGTGTGGGATATATTAGACAGCAGGTGAACATTTTGTCCTCATAGTTGATGTGTTAAAAGCAGGAAAAATGGGAAAGTGTAAGGATTTGAGCGAGTTTGACAAATGGTGATGGCTGCACGACTGGATCAGAGCATCTCCAAAACTGCAGCTCTTGTGGGATGTTCCCGGTCTGCAGTGGTCAGTATCTATCAAACGTGGTCCAAAGCAGGAACGGTGGTGAACCGGTGACAGGGTCATGGGCGGCCAAGGCTCACTGATGCACGTGGAGAGTGAAGGCTGGCCCATGTGGTCCGATCCACAAGACGAGCTACTGTTGCCCAAATTGCTGAAGAAGTTAATGTTGGTTCTGATAGAAAGGTGTCCGAATACACAGTAAATCACGGTTTGTTACTTATGGGACTGCATAGTCAGGGTGCCCATGTTGACCCCTGTGCACCACTGAAAGCACCAACAATGGGCACATGAGCATCAGAACTGGACCACGAAGCAATGGAAGAAGGTGACCTGGTCTGATAAATCAAGTTTTCTTTAACATGGCGTGGATGGACGGGTGTTTGTGCACATGGCACCAGGATGCACTATGGGAAGAGGGCAAGCTGGCGGAAGCAGTGTCATGCTTTGGGCAATGTTCTGCTGGGAAACCTTTGGTCCTGCCATCCATATGGATGTTGCTTTGACATCTACACCCTTTCATGGTAACGGTATTTCCTGATGTCTGTGGCCTCTTTCAGCAGGATGATGCACCGTGCTCCCAAAGCAAAAATGGATCAGGAATGGTTTGATGACCACAACAATGAGAATGAGGTGTTGACTTTGGCTTCCAAATTCCCCAGATCTCAATCCAATCGAGCATCTGTGGGATGTGCTGGACAAACAAGTCCAATCCATGGAGGCCCCACCTCGCAACTCTCCAGGACTTAAAGGATCTGCTGCTAACATCTTGGTGCCAGATACCACAGCACACCTTCAGGGATCTAGTGGAGTCCATGCCTCGACAGGTCCAGGGCTGTTTTGGCAGCAAAAGGGGACCAACAGCATATTAGGCAGGTGGTCATAATGTTATGGCTGAGTGAGTATAAAGGTTTTAATAATCATACAGTATAATATTTTTTATAGATTTGGGTGGTGGACAGGGCAGGAGGTTTTAGAGAGTTTAATCAGGTCACATGTACAGTGAATTTACACAATCTGACTGCTACAATTTTTCTGTTTCTTCACAAGTTAACTAATTATCAAACTCACTGCTTTATTAACTTTTATGCATTAATAGGAAAGTTTGATATTGTGTAATTGAAGAGTCATAATTCTGAGTCACAGAAAAATAATCTATTGCAGAGCCTGTGGATGTGCTGGAGGAATCAGCAGATACTCCCTCTGTCCTCCAGGTATGTGTCAGTTAAATAGTAATATTTTAACTTCATTTAAAACCTACAGGCCACTTTTTTCTAAGTGTGTGTGTGTGTGTGTGTGTTTTTGTGTGTGTGTGTTTGTGTGTGTGTGTTAAGGTCATTGAGCCAGTCCTGCAGCTGCTGCCCACCTGAACCACAATGAAGAACCTTCAGCTGTCATTCTGGTAAGAAAATCCTTCATTTATTTCCTAAAGCCAATCAATGGATTTACAAGGTTGTTTTGACTGTAAAGAATGTTAGTATAAATCTGATATGATAAGAAGCACTTATGATCTTCATGCTCTACATTTCACAGCCGCTCGATGCTGATGAGCCGGACAGTGCCTGCCGTGATGTTCAGTGTGTGTCTGTAGTCTCCTCCCTCTCCCAGGTATTCTACACTGCTGTAACTGAGATACAAACACACAAACATCCTTCTTTACAAGATCTAATGTTAAGTTTTGTTTCTCTATTTCTGGCCCAGTGGACATAAGCAGAGACATCATTGGAATGATGAGGGGTCCAGAGAGTCGGCTCTGCTGGTTTGAAAGCGCAGAGACACACTGCTTGACTCGCGAGGTAATCACAGTCTTTATTACTCTGATGAAGAGAATGGACATTTTTCAACTGACATGATTTTTAGAAGAGCACTTTTGTGAAATGTGGTTGTAGATCTTGAGTTTCATCTAATTGTCTTTACAGGGATTCCCGTATTATACCAGTGATAAGGAGAGTTTCACTGGCATTCAGGTAAGGGATTATTCATTGTGGCATCACAAAATGTTATGAACTGCAGTGACTAATTGTTTTTGTGTGTTTTAAGTTTGTTGAGCCGAACATCCAGCTGCTGCCCACCGAACAACCTCAAGACCCTTCACCTGTTTTTCTGGTAACCAAAGCTTTCATTTATTTCCTAAAGCTGATGACTGGATTTACAAGGTTGTTTTTACTGTAAGTGACAGAATATTAGTATGAAACTGCTGTGATCAGAAGCACTCATGATCTTCCTGCTCTACTTTTCACAGCCGCTCGATGCTGGTGAGCTGATCAGCGCTTGGTGTAATATTCAGTTCCTCTCTGCACAGGCCTCCATCTCCCAGTTCAAGGTATTCTACAGTGCAGCAGCTGAGATACAAACACACAAACACCCGTCTTTACAAGTTCTAATGTTTAGCTTTGACTGGCAATTTGGGTCGTCAGTAAAGTGCTGTAATATCTTCATGTTGCATAAAATGACACATAACCCAGCACACTTGCTCATTTGACTGATGTAGGATACAACTAAGCTGAAAGATAAGGGTCTTACTCAACCAATGCTGCTTGGAAGTGTGCTGGAATTTGAACACAACCTTCTGATCAAGCCTTCTGTCACTGAGCCATTACAACCATGCCAGAGCAACACCATAACTAGTTTGCATTGATTCAGCTATTTCTCCCACTGAATTAATGGCACTTAAAGATTCCAGTGAAGCAGTGCAAGCTAGCTGTAGTGATGGCTTTGAGTCTCTGATAAGAAGGTTGTGTGTTCAAGTCCCAGCACAAAACATAACTTCCTTGATTGTACCCTTGAGCAAGACACTTCTTCTTTTCTTATTTTTGTCCTGTATTGATTTTGACCCATAGTTTGTTGTCTCTGTAGGACACAGTCCAGAAGGAAACCTGCACTAAGGGACTCAAAGTAGATATCCTCAGTTTTGTTGAAGATGTGGCAATAACCAACCCAAACACAAGAAGTATAGCTGTGGTGCTGGAAGAGAAAATTGTGCTTGATGATGTTGATGACCTGCCAAATGCATTTGCTTTACTTTTTGGTATCATTTATGCACTTAACATTGAGCACCTGAAGAAGTATACCTTCGAGGTGACCCAGACATTATTTCTGCACCTTGGCTCTCAGTGTACTGCAAGAGTGCAGTCATTGAAGAATAAGCTTCTGAAGCTGGATGTTTAATCTTGGCTGCTGTTTATAAAAAAGTTAACAGTTATCTATGCACTTTCATAGTTTTGTTATTGGAGCTGAGTTTGTTGGACTTGTTTGTTGAACTGTTCAAGCTGCAGCTGTGAAGCCATAGCAAAGTCATATTTGGTCTTTTTCCATTGTTTTACCCAAATCTGATTACTTAGAAATATACAGAATACTTGCTGACTCAAAAGGTTCAGACTGTAGTTTCATGGCCATAGCAGTGAATCCAGAAAAAGTCGTCGTTGTATATTTCTCAATATTTCATCTAGTTGTGTTTTGTATTCAGTGATTATTTGTTCTTTTTATTTGTTTTGGTCTCAAAATCTCCTAATACTGCTTTTTCACTCCTTGGACTCAGATTGTTTATGTACCATTGTTTAATTCAGGCTTACTCTTTTATAATTGGTGCAAAATTTTATATCGTTTTTTATTCCCTATTTGCAAACTTTCTTTCATGTTTGTATCGATTTATTACATTATAATTGATATTTTATTGAAGATAAATGATATTAATATTGAAAAGAGAGCTTTTTGTAAAATGTATATTCAGTACCATGAATAATGTCTGGATTTTTGGTTGTGGTCATTTGTTTCTGTTTACTGGAGAGTTATTGAGGCTCAATGCCTTGGTTTTATTAAATGTTATTCAATAAATAATAGCATTTATTCAAGTTGGATTGATTCATATTTTGTCTTGGAAAAGTCTCTAAATATCTGTTCATTCTTAAACTCTTCCAGTAATCAGTTCTGCTGTTTGTAACACCTCAGCTTATGGACAGACTGAGATGCAGACAGATACCATAAGCACAGACACAGCTCTTATTTTATATGCCACCATTTGCTCTTTAAAGACTTGTCTCATTTGTTTTAAAATGGATTTGAATGGGCTTGAACACAGCGTATGAAAACAAACAAAACGTTACACGTCTCATTATCAACTTCTTTGGAACATTTATTAATAAACTTGAACAAGCATCGGCTCTGTACATCCGACATTAACACTATAAAGTTTTACATAGAGTGCATTGTATAACGTAATGACATCACACCCAAATGAACCGTAATACATTCAATAAAACGAGTAGTTCGGCTGATGCCGTAATCTAACAGTAAGAGTGCAATACTTAACACCCACACTTGCTCTTAGCTTATTAAGTTACCTGAAAACAAAATAACAAATGTTCTCTTTCACATAAACGATGTAAACATAAACCTTTTACTCTTTTAAGTACCAAACATGTCTCGAGCAAACCTCTTTAATTTTAGCTTAGTGGCTGGCTTTGTCATAATGTCAGCAACCATTTGCTCTGTAGGTATTCCAAGATTACCTTGCCATCATTCACAGTTTCCTTTATAAAGTGCTACTTGATGTCAATGTGCTTGCACCTTTGCCTGTAAACTGGGTTTCTGGCTATTGCTATTGTACCTTGGTTGTCTTCATACACTTTTGTTTGTGCGTATTGGTATGTATCCATACCTTTGAGTAGCTGCTCTAAGTAGATACATTCCTGAATGGCTGATGATAAGGACATGTATTCTGCTTCGCAAGTAGATAATGCTACTGTTGGCTGTTTTCTGGTTTTCCATGAGATCAGAGTAGTAGAGTAGTAGAGGTCTCAGTATTTTTTCCCACAATGAAATATTGAAATTTGGAGATTTTAGAGACTCAATGGTGAGGGACAAAATAGTCTGTGGGATTCCTGATAATGGTCTCAGGGAAAGACTGTTATGTGAAGCAGCTCTGACACTGGAGAAAGCAGTCAATATGTGTAGACCTGCTGAAATAACTTGTGCACAAGCCAAGAACTACATAGAGAAGATGCTGCAGTGCAGGCCATTAAAAAGAGGAGCAAAACACATTTTGCAAAGCAAAAGCAGCAAAGAATGAAAACCCCAAAGAGTAAATGCTGAAGATGTGGAGGCAAAATCTGCAACAATAATGTCTCTCCTGCGATGTCTTGCAGACCAAGATGACCTGTTAGATCTCCTGAAAGGCTTATTGGAAATTTGTTAAATATTTCAAGGACTGGGGCTATATTCATGTGTTTTACCTCTTTTCTCTCTCTTATGTTAGTCAGCATGACTATGGTGGCAGATTTGTGCTCCCAAACCATTCTCCAGAAATCAGCCACTGTCTCCGGTTTCGACCTGCAAACAGACCTTTTAAAGCTTTCCAGCAGAAAGTCATGACATTCAGTAAATTCATTCTGACATTCACTCTTCTGATCTGTATGCTGTGTAACGTGTGGGTGACTGCTTCTGTGTTAGAATCTTGAAAACTGATGAAACCCTCAGATGAAAGGTCACTTACACTAACTACTAGCTGTAGTTAACTTTAGGTCTACACATATTGACTGCTTTCTCCAGTGTCAGAGCTGCTTCACATAACAGTCTTTCCCTGAGACCATTATCAGGAATCCCACAGACTATTTTGTCCCTCACCATTGAGTCTCTAAAATCTCCAAATTCACAAGTCTTACTTAGTGTGTGCAGTTCCATAAGGTACTGGTCAAAACTCACTCCTTGTGTCTGGTCAGCAGAGAAAAACTTCTCAAAAGTGACATTCTTACTTGGCACAGTATTATGGAACATGTGCCACACACAAGACCTGAAATAATTGTTTGGTCTAAAAACCACACACCTGGCAACACACAAACATCATCTGACATTCACTGAATTGAACTAGATGACTGTTCCTGAGAAAATTCAGCAACTTATTATTTCAATCAATTTACGCACTAGGCTTTCTCACAACAAATCAATCTCACTGTTGGATATGTAATCTAATGATGATGAGGTAGTTCTAGGTTTCGCCTTGTTTTATATAAGCTGTATCCGATACTGCCATCCTGTGGTGAGATTGAGAATTGACCTAATACAGGAGACTTACTATCAGGTACCACAGAGTATAGAAGTAATGCATTAAGTCTCTTTATATACTTTCACAAGAAGACCAGCCTGTAACCACTTAATGAAATAAAAATAATAAATGAATTAAATGACTTGAATGAAATTTGTTTTTATACTTGTACTTCTTGATATAATAAATAGCTTTTCTTTTATCGAGAGTGTCCTGAGCAGCTGCATCACTGCCTGGTTTGGGAACTGCACCGTCTCAGATCGCAAGACCCTTCAGCGGATAGTGAGGACAGCTGAGAAGATCATGAGTCTCTCTCCCCTCTATCACAGACATTGACACACCGTCTGCTGCATCCATAAAGCCATCAGCATTGTGGCTGACCCCACACACCCCTCACACACACTCTTCACCCTCCTGCCATCTGGAAAGAGGTACCGGAGCATTCGGGCCCTCACAACCAGACTGTGTAACAGTTTCTTTCCTCAAGCCATTAGGCTCCTCAACACCAGGGACTGAACTGTTCTACACTCTCACACACACTCTCACTCAGGACTGAACTGTTCTACACTCTCTCACACACACACACACTCTCACTCCAGGACTGAACTGTATACTAACTCTCTGTCTCTCACACACAGATACACACATTCTCTCTTGACTGTGTGGACGCATACACACACACATAATTTATACTGTTCATTACTTACTGCACTACCTCTACCTGTCATCCGCTGCTATAGTTATACTTTATGTTTATTCTATTTGCACTACCTCAACTGCTGCTGTGTATTTTGCACAATATTTTTGCACAATACTTTTTCTACATCATTTCACTTTATCTATTTTATTTCACTTACATTCCAGTACACGTTCTTTTATTTCCTTTCAGCTAAGTGTCCTGTGTTCTTTGTGTTGTCTTTATTGTATTTATTGTCTTTTGCACTGTCTTGTCTATGCTCTGTTTGCACCTAGCTGCACACTGTGCACTTTACATGGCTAAGACAAACTTCTGTCCTAGCTCTGTGGTGTTGTTTGTTGTTTTTGTATTGTACTAGTAGTTGTATGTTTATGTAGCACCAGGTCCTGGAGAAACGTTGTTTCATTTCACTATGTACTGCGCCAGCTATATGTGGTTGAAATGACAATAAAAGCTTCTTGAATCTTGAATCTTGAATCTTTTCTTTTCTTTTTTTTTAAACACTTCAGTTTCAGACATCTGAATCAGTGTTTATAAGTTAGGTCTGGTGATTAATTTCAGCTGGAGGATGTGGAAAGAAAACAAGGCCTGTCCCTGCACTTTCCTTCACTTAAAGCACTCTGAAATTTCCTTCAGGATGAATGTAAAAGTTTACAGAATTGCCATATTTGGCTGACGGTCTGTGTGCTCAGCTGTTTAAAGAGGCAGAAGGCCATCATACAGAGGTGGCAGCAGGAATAACACAGGCTACTGACTTAACACCTTACTACACACTGTGTCACTTTAAATTTCATTCATCTCAGGTTACTTTAGAAGCATTACTGCACTTTAAAGCTTTGGACCCTGTGTTTTCTATAATGTATTATTTTCATTTTGAATGTACTTTTTCTGATTTCAGTATTTATACCCTATACTCTTATACTTACACTCTACCCATGTGTGTACTTACCCCCACTTTTACCCATAGCCCCTCCCTGCATGCTTAGTCTCGTCAGCACTGTGAATGTCATACATGTGTCTTAGACCTTGGAGTCCAAGAGAATTATTATTTCATCTCATCACACTGTATGTGGCTGTGATTATCTTGAAATACCGCATAGTTAAAGCTCTGTGAAGAGATTCTGGCACTTAGGTTTAAAACACTTAAATCCTCATTATTCCCATCCTACAGTTCTGTTATTTATTTTAAAGTAAATTGTTCTTCATAAGTATACCAGTAATTGTTAAGAAGTTTCTGTCAGTTCACATTTCACAATACAAATCAAATCCAGCTCCAAGAAGAGATTCAGGGTCTAAGGTGATCTGTTATAAAAGAAGGTAACAGCCTTCATATAAGCATTTCTTTAATGTTAACTAATGCAGTAAATAAAGTAAGTTAACAGAGCCTTAATGTAAAGTGTTATCACAGTATGTTTATATGGTTTATTACTCACATAAATAATTGTAATGTGATAAATGTATTGATTATGTCCACTGAAAAAAGTCCAAAATTCTGTGACCACATTAATAATCAGGGATTTTTCTTGAACTGCATTTTTTCCTATTTAAAATATAGAAAGTAAACAATAGTTCATTTAAGATTCTGTACTCTTTCTAGGTGTCTATTTAAAGGTCAGATTTTCCTCATGTCTGATCTTTTTACTGAAACTTGTGTGTTCAAGTGACACACTGATGCATTTGATCTAAAATGGCTTGTAAGGTTTTACATAAACTTGTGGTGTCCATGCAGCTCAAATGCACACACTCATTTAAAGCAAAAAGGCAACATGCTAAATGCTAGAAGCTCAGAAAGGCATCTTGCATAAATTTCAAAGATTTGCAGAAAGAAAGTTGTTGTCAAATAATATAATCTGTAAAACAAATTGATGTATTAAATTAGAAAAAAATGCCAAAAAGAAGCATTTTTACTAGTGGTCTCAGACATTTGGACCCCACTATATATTTTATTATGGCCTTAGCAAGGCTATAAAGTGTCCAGCTTTTATATATTTCTTTTCTGTTTTGTACATTCCTTATTTTGAAGGCTAGTGTATTAATTTAAGTGTGTTCATTTATGACAGAAATGGCCTCACTGTGTCTTAAAATGTCCTTGTTTTGTCTGTGCAGGCAACATTTATAACTGATTCCAGGTGTTTTGAGGAAATGCATCTCAAGCTCTGACATACTGCTGTGGCTGAAATTGATTTTAAGACACTAATGTACATGGAAGTTGCTGGACAAAGCTCAGTCTGATGGTGTGCTTTTAGATCATTTGTGGCATATCTTGCTTCTTGTCATAGATAAATGTGATGTGTCTGAGAATGGAAAAATGGTGTTGGCAGTAGGACTAAAAAGGAACTGGAAGCAAACATTATGATCAGTGGAGTTAATAAAGCTTATCTAACAGTTAGAACAGCTGTCCTGTGTGACTGAACAAAAGTGAAGCAAACAGATTTCTTCAGCAGGGGGTATCTGTCTCGTAAGCTGTTTAGTGAAGGAATTCTGCAGTATGATTAATGCTGTCACACCTGACTAATGGTGTCTGAACTCAAGCCACCCTACACTTGGAATAAATGAGGGACGCTGTGTCCACCTGTGTCCAGGGGGTGATGTTTCACACCGAGGGTCTGAATTCATCTATCTAATAATCCCACTCCTAATCAAACCCAGCCTTAGATATGATTTAAATTATGGTAGAATAACTATGTTACTCATATGGGAAATGTCTCAATCAATAATGCTTTACATTATGGTCCCCTTAAATGATATTATTTAACATTAGTTTACATAAACAAACCATGTATGTCAGTATTAATATACCCCGCCCACCGCTGAGCAACAAAGCTAGATTTCAGTTCACCACCAGGTAAAACAATTAGTTTGACTGAACTCAATAAATTGGTTGCTGCATTTATTGTTGAGGAGATGCAGCCACTCTTCACTGTGAAAGGCGCCCTGACATTTTGTAATATCATCAGCAAAAAAATCAGGGGAAATGGACAGGGCCGTGCTCTCCGATCGCAAAACCTTTACAAAGCTTTTTGGACAAGGCATATATAGAAATGGAGGCAGACCTGAAGAAAACATTTGCAGATTGATCTAATTTTAGAATGACTTTAGGAAGACTATATTGCACTCTTTAATGTCTTTATTAACTTGGACTGTGAGTTTACTTTGTAATGTAACACATATAGGTTTCTATGTGTATAAAATGAAAAAAGAAGGAGTCTACTGGTCAAATTTAAGAAAAGTATCGCAAAAGTAACGTAACTTGCATTACTTTTTATAAAAAATAACTAAGTAATGCAATTTGTTACTTTTTAGGGAGTAACACAATATTGTAACGCATTACTTTTAAAAGTAACTTTCCCCAACACTGAATATAATATAATAACAAATATATAATATATTTGTTATTTTTCACATTTTAGTAAACCATTTAAAGGTTGTGGAATTCTGTAAAAATGATCTGTATATGAGTGAAAATTCAGTTTGTGTTATGCGTTTAAAGGAAACTTTTATACATATACTGATGGCTAAAAATAATCAGAATGAGACACTTAATAGGAACAAATATAAACATTTATTTAAGCAAAGTCTATAAGAAGTATACAAATAAGTTTATTTCTAAACAATTCTATATATGTATTTACAATCTATAGGCTATTGATGGGAATAGGGGAGTGTGATAGGAACAGAGGGATAGATTAATAAGGGATGATTATTAAGGGATGAGGGATCTTAAATGCTAAGGTTAAGCCCTTCTTCAGGTCCTGGGGTTCACTGTACAAATCTGTAGGAAAGAAAAGAGATTTTTTAAATATTAAGTTGATCAAAAATAGAAATAAAATGATTTCATATATACGTGTGGAGCCTGAGCAATGTAGGAAAAAGAAGTGAGAGAAAAGAAGATGAAATGAAACAGAGGAAGAAAAGATGAAGTGGGTAAGGGGAAAGACATTGCTCAGAGCTCCTCCAAAATGTCCATCATCAGCTGGACGCAGCTTGCAGGAGTCGCTGAATTGTGGTGGCTAAGGCTGCTGGGTCACTGTAGAGCTCCAGAGGCTGAGTGAAGAGTACTTCAGCAAGCTCTGTAAGGTAATCCTATTGACAAATTCCACACACATCCAACATAGTGTCACTGAGTTTAAGATACAATCCTCATCAGAAGATATTCAACACTTACAATAAGCACTGTGAAGTACAGCTCTGCTGCAGGCTCCCACACGTCCACGTCCCACATGCTGAAGAGCGCAAGCAGGCGCTCCAAGAAACAGCTTTCTTTCTTTGGAAAGAAAGACAAGCTTCATTAATGCCATGTCTTATCAGGTTTAAAAAATATGGAAAAAGAAAACCAGATCAAATAGACCATGTTCTGAAACTCAAACATTACTTAGAAATCTCCTGATAAGACACTTACTGGCTGAGGTTTTGAGCCATTTATAAAGTAGCTGAAGAAAATCAGCTCAAAAACATCCAGGAAGTTGTAGTGGTGGTCCTGAACAGAGTAGAAAAGATACAAAAATAAATTAGCTTTACATATTGGAGTCCTGTTTTCTATATTAGCAAAATCTTTTATCTTTAAACATCTGTCATTTCACACAGAGCGTTTATTAGCTTACACAGGAGCTGAGCTCTGCTTTAATCGACTCCTGATTGGAAGGCGTCCTCAGGAATCGAATCAGGGTCTCGTAGGCCAACTGCACACCAACTGCATCCTGTTAAAGCAAACGAAAAAATCTCTGTAACTCACTTTGGCTATGGCTGAGAAACTGAAATTATTTCCATCACAAAAATGATACAGTCTTTCATCATTCTGAAGTCACCTGGTTGTTAGCTGCTGCCAGTCGCATGACCATCTTCTTTCCAGCCATGAACAAGAAGTTCTGCTTGTAGATGCTGGCAAGCAGAGTCTGGAATATAAGACAGCACACAATATAAAAGTTAAAGGAGAGTGGACTTTACCTGCGCAGTAACAGCAGCTGAATAAAGGTTTTACTCACAGCAAACGCCTCACGGCGCGGGCACCTTCAGGCCGATTTCAGTCACCCCTCTGTCTGAAAGATGGCAGCTAAGAAACAAGAGATGTAAATGTTTAGTGTATATTAAACATACAATACACTGTTACATCATTAAAGAGTGAAGAGGATCGTACCAAATAAAGGGCACCTCCAACTCCTCTGGGTTAAGGCGCTCCTCACTCTCCTGCAAGCCAAATCATTAAATCATTAAAACTCACACAGTAAATTTTACAGTATCCGAATCAGGAATAGCAGCATATGTAGATACACATCAGGTCTGAAAGTCTGAATTACCTCACAGTCGTTGTGATCATAGTCCCAAGTGGAGGTGAACATCTGTCCATCTTCAGCCACATACAGCAAAGTGCAGGTTACCGTTGTAATGGTTTGCTGTTGAAGAAGTAAAATATCCACACTGAAGACAAATAAAAGCACAACTGACAAAATTCTAAAAGTTACTAACTACAAGATACACTTCATGACAGTGCAATAAATTTACCACAAAATAATGTGGCACGGCGAATGATGTCTCCATTCCGATACAGGAGAGGAACACTGTAACCCTCCCAGATTCAGCCTTAAGAGAACAAATTAAAGTGAACACAATTAGTCACTGCAATTAACAAAAGTTTTGTGATGCCACAACGAATAATCCCTTACCTGTATGCCAGTGAAACAGTCCTCTATGGAGGACTCATAAGGGAATCCTGCAAATGACAAAAAGCTGAAACTCAAGATCTATTTCACAAACGTGGCGTCTAATAATCATCAAGGTCAATTCTCTTCCTCAGAGTAATTAAGTCTGTGATTACCATGTGATTCAAGCTGCTCGTCTTGGTGGATTTAAACCAACAAAGACGGCTCTGTGGGCCCCTTTATCATCCCCAAAAAGTATGTTTTCATTTCCACTGACTGAAAATAGAGAAACAAAACTAAACATTAGAACTTGTAAAGACGGGTGTTTGTGTGTTTGTATCTCAGCTGCTGCACTGTAGAATACCTTGAACTGGGAGATGGAGGCCTGTGCAGAGAGGAACTGAATATTACACCAAGCGCTGATCAGCTCACCAGCATCGAGCGGCTGTGAAAAGTAGAGCAGGAAGATCATGAGTGCTTCTGATCACAGCAGTTTCATACTAATATTCTGTCACTTAGAAATAAACAGAAAAACAGGTGAAGGGTCTTGAGGTTGTTCTGTGGGCAGCAGCTGGATGTTCGGCTCAACAAACTTAAAACACACAAACACAATTAGTCACTGCAGTTCATAACATTTTGTGATGCCACAATGAGATAATCCCTTACCTGAATGCCAGTGAAACTCTCCTTATCACTGGTATAATAAGGGAATCCCTGTAAAAGACAATTAGATGAAACTCAAGATCTACAACCACATTTCACAAAAGTGCTCTTCTAAAAATCATGTCAGTTCAAAAATGTCCATTCTCTTCATCAGAGTAATAAAGACTGTGATTACCTCGTGAGTCAAGCAGTGTGTCTCTGCGCTTTCAAACCAGCAGAGCCGACTCTCTGGACCCTCATCATTCCAATCATGTCTCTGCTTATGTCCACTGGCCAGAAATAGAGAAACAAAACTTAACATTAGATCTTGTAAAGAAGGATGTTTGTGTGTTTGTATCTCAGTTACAGCAGTGTAGAATACCTGGGAGAGGGAGGAGACTACAGACACACACTGAACATCACGGCAGGCACTGTCCGGCTCATCAGCATCGAGCGGCTGTGAAATGTAGAGCATGAAGATCATAAGTGCTTCTTATCATATCAGATTTATACTAACATTCTTTACAGTAAAAACAACCTTGTAAAATCCATTGATTGGCTTTAGGAAATAAATGAAGGATTTTCTTACCAGAATGACAGCTGAAGGTTCTTCGTGTGGTTCGGTGGGCAGCAGCTGCAGGATTGGGCTCAATGACCTTAACACACACACAAACACACACACACAAACACACACACACACACACACACACAAACACACACACACTTAGAAAAAAGTGGCCTGTAGGTTTTAAATGAAGTTAAAATATTACTATTTAACTGACACATACCTGGAGGACAGAGGGAGTATCTGCTGATTCCTCCAGCACATCCACAGGCTCTGCAATAGATTATTTTTCTGTGACTCAGAATTATGACTCTTCAGTTACACAATATCAAACTTTCCTATTAATGCATAAAAGTTAATAAAGCAGTGAGTTTGATAATTAGTTAACTTGTGAAGAAACAGAAAAATTGTAGCAGTCAGATTGTGTAAATTCACTGTACATGTGACCTGATTAAACTCTCTAAAACCTCCTGCCCCTGTCCACCACCCAAATCTATAAAAAAATATTATACTGTATAATTATTAAAACCTTTATACTCACTATGATATTGTGGAAATGGAAACCATTAGTGAAGTTCTCTAGGTAGATACCATACACTGCTCAGCCATAACATTATGACCACCTGCCTAATATGCTGTTGGACCCCTTTTTGCTGCCAAAACAGCCCTGACTATCAAGGCATGGACTCCACTAGATCCCTGAAGGTGTGCTGTGGTATCTGGCACCAAGATGTTAGCAGCAGATCCTTTAAGTCCTGGAAGTTGCGAGGTGGGGCCTCCATGGATTGGACTTGTTTGTCCAGCACATCCCACAGATGCTCGATTGGATTGAGATCTGGGGAATTTGGAAGCCAAGTCAACACCTCATTCTCATTGTTGTGGTCATCAAACCATTCCTGATCCATTTTTGCTTTGGGGCACGGTGCATCATCCTGCTGAAAGAGGCCACAGACATCAGGAAATACCGTTACCATGAAAGGGTGTAGATGGCCTGCAACAATGCTTAGGTAGGTGGTTCATGTCAAAGCAACATCCATATGGATGGCAGGACCAAAAGGTTTCCCAGCAAAACATTGCCCAAAGCATGACACTGCCTCCGCCAGCTTGCCCTCTTCCCATAGTGCATCCTGGTGCCATGTGCACACACACCCGTCCATCCACGCCATGTTAAAGAAAACTTGATTTATCAGACCAGGTCACCTTCTTCCATTGCTTCGTGGTCCAGTTCTGATGCTCACGTGCCCATTGTTGGTGCTTTCAGTGGTGCACAGGGGTCAACATGGGCACCCTGACTATGCAGTCCCATAAGTAACAAACCGTGATTTACTGTGTATTCGGACACCTTTCTATCAGAACCAGCATTAACTTCTTCAGCAATTTGGGCAACAGAAGCTGCGTCTTGTGGATCGGACCACATGGGCCAGCCTTCACTCTCCACGTGCATCAGTGAGCCTTGGCCGCCCATGACCCTGTCACCCGGTTCACCACCGTTCCTGCTTTGGACCACGTTTGATAGATACTGACCACTGCAGACCGGGGAACATCGCACAAGAGCTGCAGTTTTGGAGATGCTCTGATCCAGTCGTGCAGCCATCACCATTTGTCAAACTCGCTCAAATCCTTACACTTTCCCATTTTTCCTGCTTTTAACACATCAAGTATGAGGACAAAATGTTCACCTGCTGTCTAATATATCCCACACACTAACAGGTGCCATGATGAGGAGATCATCAGTCTTATTCACTTCACCTGTCGGTGGTCATAATGTTATGGCTGATCGGTGTACATCTGTAACCATGCCCTTTAGCGCGAGAGCTGATTAATCAGTAGTCTAAGTATGATTTAGTATAAAACCAGTAGTCAAGGTTGTTAAAAGTGACTTTTTAATGGGGATGAGTATTATATTGTGGAAATAAATGAAATTCTCGTTGGTCAAGCTCATCAACTCGTTCAGGATTTTAGTGTGTAATGTAAAACAACAGCCAAGTTCACTAGCAGCTTAACTAACATTAGGCTAAACATTATATTTATATTATATTTACCGATAAAATGTGTACTAATTACAACAAATAGACATGTAGATATAATTAGTCCAACTATTACAGTGTAATTTAAATCGGTAAAAATCGGCTAAAGTCCGCTAGCGCGCTAGCTAGCGGATCACAAGGCTAATCATGATTTAGTGTAAAACCAGTAGTCAGGGTTGTTAAAAGTGACCTACTAACAGGGTAAATATTTCATTGCGGAAATAAAATAAATTCTTGACCAAGCTTAAGGATTTTATTGTGTCATTTAAACCAGTAGCCGAGTTCGCTAGCACGATAATTAGCATGATGCTAACTGTGTAAATGAAATGATTAGCGAAGTTCTCTAGGTAGATAACATACATCTGTAACTAAGTCCTTTAGACCTGACTAAATCACTAGTCTAGTCATGATTTAGTGTAAAACCAGTACTCAGGGGTGTGAAAAGTCACCTTTTAAATGGGTAAATATTATATTATGGAAATAAACTAAATTCTCGTTACCCGAGCTCATCAACTTCGGTTCAGGATTTTAGTGTGTAATTTAAAGCAGCAGCATGTTCACTAGCAGGTGAACTATTATTAGGAGAAATATCATATTCACATTAATATAACCAATAAAGTGTTAAATAATTACAACAAATATACAAGTTCTCTCGGTAGATATGATTAGTCCAAATATTACACTGTCATTGAAATCGCTAAAAATCGGCTAAAGTCCGTTAGCGCGCTAGCTGCTGAATCACAAAGCTAAGCACGATTTATTTTATTAAAACCAGGAGAAGGGGTTGTTAAGAATGGACTTCTAATGGGGTAAATATTTCATTGTGGAAATAAAATAAATTCTTAAACCGAGCTTAATGATTTTATTGTGTAGTTTAAACCAGTAGCCAGGTTCGCTAGCACGGTAACTAGCATTAGGCTAATTCACGGCAAGATGAGGTGTCTTGTGTGCTACATAACATTAGACTGTAACACTGTCACTTTAACATGATTTATTGTAGAAACAGTGTGGCATTAAAGGATAAAGATCATCCTACCTTGAGGACACTGAGTGTGTTCAGCAGGAGCAAATTATAAAATGTAAAATATATAATTTGTAAATGCATTTTTTACGGACTTCACTTCCTGGTTTCCGTACAGTTCGGTTTTTCTCGGAGGTTTTCGGTAGATGCCGTAAACAGGAGTTTTTTTTTTTTTTTTTTTAAGGTCGTATCATCTTTAAACTGGTCCTACAGCTTGAATTCTAACTGTACAGCTACATGCTGCCTTAAACTTCAGCTATGCTTCACTCCCTGGGCTTCCCGGACATTTCAGCTTATTATTATGATTATTATTATTATTTATTCATTATTGACTCTTGTTACTAGTTAGTGCTGGTTTATACTAGTTAGTGCTGGTTTATACTAGTTAGTGCTGGTTTATACTGGTTTTATACTAGTTAGTGCTGGTTTATATTGGTTTTATACTAGTTAGTGCTGTTTTTATACTAGTTAGTGTTGGTTTATACTGGTTCTGAAGGTCGCAAGAATTTGGATTATCTTTTGGCATTTTTGCTACACCCCTGTTTCGGATTTCTCTGTACTCCACTACTGGATTTGACTCCTACACCGACTCTACAGCGCAGCGATGGTGAACTTCGGGGGAGGAGCCCAGCCTCAGCACCCGGAAGTGGATCCCGTGCCCGGATGGAGGCGGACTGTACGACCCCTGGAACGGTGAGTTACTGAGTTTCCTCTTTTTCACTTAAGTATAAAGTCTTTTAAACACCGCGTTATTACAAAAAACCGCAATCAGGAATATCGTTTTATATGATTAGATGGTTTTGAGAAATTCTGTTCGGCTAATCTTTATTCGGCTAATCGCCTTACGTATTACCACGATCAGTATGCCTAAAGCTAGCGGACAAAATGGCAGACTCCAGTGAAACGAGCAGGGAAGAAGAAAACAGTGTTGATGTTTTCAGATATGTTAACATCAGCTTTTCATAAAAGTCCCAATGTTTACTTAACGTTTGTTAAAGTTTACTAAGTCAAGCCGAGGAGTATTAGCAAAGATTAGCTAGACGGCTAGTTAGCATGTAGCTAAGTAATTGTTTTTCAGTGTTCGTAGTTTTTTTTTGATGGAGTGAATAGAATAAGTTAAAATACTTACAATAACATGAAGTAACTTATTATTTTAAGGATTTTTCATTGTCCGTGTTTGTCGAGTTGTTAAAGCGGAGAGAGAAAGGGGCTGTGAGGAAAGGCAGCTAGCTGAACAAAACCAATCGGTACAAATAAATGGAGCTAGTGTGGCAATGTAGAGTGCAGCTTAGGCAAAAATATCAAGCTGTTTGTTTCAATTCTGTTCAGCAAGGTTTTGTTTCTAGCTGTCGTGAATAAAATAGTTAGGAGTAGTGTAATTTACGATAAAGGGCGAATTTTTGAGAGGAGACACAATTGGACTCAAAGGGGATGTGAAGCACTGGAGTAAGAAAGTGCTAAAGTAATAGACTGTAATAGAAATGTATTTTAATCTGCATTTTTTGGGGGAAGATATTTTTAAGCATTGAAATAAGTGCACAGTGTGACTAACAGTGAAGCCGTGATACTGGAAGAGCCCTGTATAACACCTATAAATGCAGCTAAAATGTAAATACTGAGTTTTTAATGCAGTGTTATAGGAAGATTACAGTAATATAACTTGTGTAAATACTTCTTATTTTGATAGTGAGGCTTTCCTGCTTTACAAAACATACACAGTGCTATTAAAATAAGGTTTTCTGCTTCCTTTTATGAGATGTTATTAGATGTGTTTCATTGTCTGTTCATCTTCTTTGACACAGGGAGACGGAGGGAGACGTCTGTGTTTCCACAAGATGAGCTCAACTTAAAGAGAAAGCTCAGCGCTAACTTGAGGACGACAACAGCCGACCTGCTCAGCAAAATGAAGCTGGAGATGGTGGTGAACATGAGGTGTCAACGAGGAACCTGTCCCCTGATAGAAGCCCATCCCCACCTGTGAGAGGCCTCTCTCCTCTCAGGACCCCATCCCCTGTGAGGAGTCCATCCCCTCTCCGGACCCCATCCCCTTTGAGGAGGCCACCACCTTCAGGGAGTCCACAGCCTTCAACAGTTCCTTTGCCCCAGCCTTATTTCAATATCGACATCCACAACATTGTGGCTGGTATGTACTATGCTCATGCCACAATGATATCTCTTGTCCCACGCCAGGGCATAAGGAGGAGGCGGGACGAAGAGGATGGCAATCAAGAAGCCCCTCTGAGTAGACGGCAGCGTGTGGATCCTGATGGGGAGGTGGAGTTCATCAGGATGCCTGGACTTGAGGATTTAGAGAGTTTAATCAGTCACATGTACAGTGAATTTACACAAGCTACTAATGCTACAATTAGTCTGTTTCTTCACAAATTAACTAGCTAACTAACTCACAGGTTTATTAACTTTTAAGCATTAGAAAGAAAGGAGAGAAAAAATTTACAAGGTCTCTCTCTCTACTACCTTATAAATTTGGCCATTTTAATGTTTTACATTTAACAGAAAATATTAGTTGTAATTAAACTTACATGAAACTAATTTATTGCAGAAGCTGTGGATTTGCTGGGAGAATCGTCAGATACTCCCTCAGTCCTCCAGGTATGTGTCAGTAAAATATTTTAACTACATTTGAAACGTGTAGACTGCTTTTGTCTAAGTGTGTGTGTGTGTGTGTGTGTGTGTGTGTGTGTGTCTTAAGGTTGTTGAGCCAATCCTGCCGCAGCTACCCACAGAAACTCACTCCACATCTTCAGCTGTTGTTCTGGTAACCAAACCTGTCATTTATTTACTAAATCTGATCTCTGGATTTTCCAAGTGACAGAATGTTTGAAAGTGTTAGTGTGAAACTGCTATGATAAAAAACACTGATGATCCTCATCTTCTACTTTTCACAGCCCCTCAGTGCTGGTGAGCTGAACAGCACCTGCTGTAATGTTGAGTACAACACTGCAGACTCCTCCAACTCCCAGTCTGGGGTATTGTACAGTGCTGCAGCTGAGATACAAACACACACACATCCTTCTTTACAAGTTCTAATGTTTAGTTTAGTTTCTCTATTTCTAGGCAGTGGACGTTAAGGGATACTTCCTCGGGATGATAAGGGGTCCTGAGAGTGGATTTGCTGGTTTAAAACCACCAAGACGCAGCTACTTCGACCAGCTGGTAATCACCATCTTTGTTACTCTGATGAAGAGAATTGATATTAATGATTATTAGATGAACACTTTTGAGAAGTAGATCTTGAGTTTCAGCTAATTGTCATTTGCAGGGATTCCCTTATCAGACCACCATCGAGGACCATTTCACTGCCATACAGGTGAGGGATTATCTGTTGTGGCGTCACAAAACTTTTGTTAGTTGCAGTGACTAATTGTGTTCACTTCAAATTGTTCTCTTAAGGCTGAATATGGGAAGGTTACAGAGCTCCTTTCCTGTAACTGGGTGGAAACCATCATGGAGCCACTTGAGGATTATGTGGTAAATTTATTGCAGTGTCATGAAGTCTTTATTGTAGATAGTAACACTTGGAATTTGGGTCTGCAGTGTTCATTTTTATATATTTTTTAATTTAACAGCAACCTTTAAAAAGGTGTCCTGCACGTTCCTGCATGTGGCTAAAGATGGTCAGGTGAACACCTGGAGATGGAGGTGCCCTTTACTTGGTACGCTTCTCTTCACAGTTTAATGGTATAAAGGAGTAATGTATGTTTAATACACTAAGCATGTAAATCTTTTGTTTCTTAGGGACCATCTTACAGAGAGAGGGGTAACTGATATCGGCCTGAAGCTGCATGCTCTCCGTGAGGCGTTCGCTGTGAGTAAAACCTTTGTTTAGCTGCTGTTTTTGCTCAGGGGAAGTTCACTCTGCTTTAACTTATATTATGTGCTGTCTTATATTCAGATTCATCTTACCTGCATCCACAATCAGAACTTCTTGTTCGTTATGGGGAAGAAGATTGTGATGCGTCTGGCAGCAGTTAACAACCAGGTGACTTCAGAATGATGATAGACTGTTTCCTTGTGCAAAATACTTTCAGTTACTGGGCTTGAAAATGATGTAGTTGTCAAACAGATGTGGTAATGAGTAATTAAGGAATAATAATTAAAATAACAAGCATCAAAAGCTAATTTTATAACAATCACAGCCTGCTAAAAAAAAGGATGAATTAGGATGAATATTAAAATAAAATGTACATAATGAAGAGGGCTCTGGGATATGCAGTAGTTGGACATTTGGTCCATGTCATACATCATCTGTGTAAAAAAACTGAAGCCAAAGTGATTATTTTGTTTGTTTGTTTTAACAGGATGCAGGTCGTGTACAGCTGGCCTACGAGGCTCTGATTCGTTTCCTGAAGACTCCTTCTTATCAGGACTGGATTGCAGCAGAGCTCTCCGGGTCCTATGTAAGCTTATAAATGCTTGTGTAACATGACAAATGTTTAAATCGAAAAGATTTTGATGTGATAGAAAACAGGACTCCATTATGTAAAGCTAATTTCTTCTTGTAACTTTTCTCTTCTGTGCAGGTCTACCACTACAACTTCGTGGACATCTTTTTCGAGCTGCTTCTATTCGGCTATTTTACAAACAGCTCAATACCTGAGACAGTAAGAGTCTTATCAGGAGATTTAAAAGCCATGCTTGAATGTAGTTTCAGAACATGGTTTATTTTATCTCATTTTATTTTTCCATGTTGTTAACCCTGATATGACATGATATTAATGGAGCTTGTCGTCTTTCTTTCCTAAAGTTTAAGGGGAGGATTCTTGGAGCGCCTGTTTGCGCTCATCAGCATGTGGGAGGTAGACGTGTGGAAGCCTGCAGCAAGGACCTACTTTAAAGTGCTTATTGTAAGTGTCTAATATCTTCTGATGCTGTGATCCACAAATTCTCAGTATTGTATCCTAAACTCAGTGACACTATGTTGGATTGTGACAGTGATGATGTAATTTGTTTATAGGATCAGCTTACAGATCTCGCTGAAGTGCTGTTTACTCAGCCCCCGGAGTTCTACCAAGACCCAGCAGCCTTAGCCAGCAAACTGAGACCTTTCCTCAGACAGCGTGTCCAGAAGATGATGGACATTTTGTGGAAGCTTATCGTCCCTTATCAATCTATCCCTCTATCCTTGTCTATATAGATAACTGCTAATAGTAATTAGTATAAATAGTAGCTGCAAATAATATTGTTGTAAATAAACTTATAGTTGTATAGTGTTTATATAGTTTACTTTAATAAATGTTTTCATTTGCTCCTATTACCGTCTCATTCTGATTATTTTTAGTCATCAGTATGTCTATATAATTTTCCTTTAAAAAGCAACACAACACTAAATGAACTTTTCACTCATATACAAATCCTTTTTAAAGAACTTCAGAAACTTTGGTTTACTAAAATGTGAAAAATGACAAATAACATCCAACAAAATTCAGATATTTATAGTCTTGGAAGGTTTGTTTCCAAAATGTAGAAAAATCTGTAACATTTGGGGAATTGCACATTTACATTTAAGCATCCAGAGCACAGTTGTGTATAAAAAGTCTGAAATCTTGAGATAAAAATCTGAAAATCTAAATTGTAGAGGACTAAAAATGTGGATTTACAGTTTACACCAAATCACACCACTGTAGCACATCATTTATAATGCAGTTACTCTGAACTCTTAAGGTTACTCTTTAAGAAGAAATAGTTTATAATATCAGTCGTTTCTTTTCGCCTCCACATTTTGATCCTGTTTTTGTGGGTAACTATTATTTTACATTTTGCAGTATTTTACATTTTGCATCTGAGAATGTGGACTTAAACTTTTTGTTTGTGTAGAAATGTAAAACTGTGGAATACAGAGATAATTAAAGCACACATTATAGAGTTCACTGTGCCTTAACCCATAAGAACCCAGACCCCTTTCTCCGTCAAGGAAAATGATGGGGGACATAACACAGACTAAATAGATGCCAAATAACTTTTTTTTCAAAATACCACCCCCTACTGTCAGGGATCTGTAATGTTACATAATAGCTGTCATATTAGTCTTTCATTTCATACACTCTCTCTCTCTCTCTCTCTCTCTCTCTCTCTCTCACACACACACACACACACACCATCTCTCTGTGTCTTTGTAAACTGTAAGCTGATTATAAAGACACAAGCTAAGTGCTAACTGAGCTCTTCTCTTCTTACCTGGAAATAAAAATCAACAACATGGTGGCATATGTTTCGTATATTTATTTAGCTATTAAATAAAATAATAATTAATAACGACCTTATTTGACGAGGCGCAAGTGGTAAAATAATGTTAATAAAAAACAGGTCAATTCCATATTTTTAAACAGCAGAGTGCGCAGTACCGGATATTGATATGTACACCGACACGTCAATGCGTCCGCCATATTGGAAGGGGCGGAATTACTATTTCAAAACTGAATGCAATATTTAATCCTTGTCTGTGGTGGGATTCGAAACGCACCAACCTTGAAGGGGAGGGGAATTGGGAATTTTTGTCATTTTTGAGTAAAAAAAGCACATTAAAAAAAAAGACAAATCAGGCGCACCTCTCTTTGGTTTCTTACTTTCTTTCTTTTCTTCTCTTTTTCCCTCCTTCCCCACCCGAAACAGACTATTGATACGAGCGCGTTTTCTTGTTTCTTGTTTAATTGTCTACTGTAGTGTTTACTGTAGTTGTTCTACTTAGTGTGGTATGCATATGTTAGGGGATGAAATAATGTGTAAGGTTTATTTCTTTTTTTTATGAATGTATTTTTCTCCTTTTGTATTGTTGTATATTTATATTTGTATATTATTATGTATTGTTGTGTATGGGTTCTGCTGTGGCTCTAATGGCTATTTACAGATTGTAATTAACAGCCCGCTGCAATTGGCTGGTGGGGATGCGGTGGACACTGCTGCCCTTTTAAGAAGCGTACAATGACGAGTTGGAGCTATCGGTCGTTAGATCGGTGTTCAGGCACGTGGGTGCCAACGGAAGTGAATCTTCCGGTTGCGCTGTAGCGCGCAGGTGGTGTTGGCGTGAGTAATGGAACCCCCTTGGTGAAGGGGACGTGGACGGCTCGAGGCCGAAGCTGAGTAGACGAGTGACCGGAAGTGTGAGTGAGTCGAGGTGCAGCAAGTATGACGGTGACTGCGGGTTTCAACAGGACTGGATAGCACGGGGTTGCCCAGTCATAATGTGAGTATAATGTGAGTAGTGTTTGATCTTTTCAAGCAGTTGATGGCTGAAGACCTGCATTTGTTTAACATTGTTTAAGGTTATAAGTAGAGACTGTGACAGAAGTTCAGGTCCAACATCCTAGCCTATAGAAACCCTTTTTCTTTTTTTCCTGTTTGTGCACTGTGGCACTGGCTTGGGGTGGATTGTGGTATATTGTATGCACAAGGGAATAGTAGTAATAGCTTTTTACATGTGAAGTGGGTTAGAGATACTGGCAGTGTTTTGTCTTCTCCTTTCCTAGTGGTAAGGTGATTGGAGCACCTGTAGCAGTGGAACTGAACCAGGACGATTGCTGCTGGCCAGCAAGACATCATACACAGACTGCATATGGACTGTATCTTCTTCTCCTGTGAATCATCCCTTTTTATGTGGTTTGCTATTTTTAAAGTATCTTTCTTATAAATGTTTCTTATAAAGGAGTGCTACACAATTATGTAGCTTGGGCACATAGTGTGTTCAGTCTATTGTCATGTACACTGCACAGACAGCAAAACCTCCATGCAAGGAGGTGGTTTTGTAATATGTATTTCTTTATAATGTACTCGAACAGATCCCCCCCCCCTAAACACACCAGAGCAGTGGTTCTTCCCTCTGGAGACACAGTGGAAGGGGATTCAGTGACTCTGAGCTGTAGCAGTGATGCAAACCCTCCTGTTCTCACCTACTCCTGGTTTAAGCAGAGTGCAGCTGCAGACACACTGCTGACAACAGGCCAGAATTACAGCATCAGCTACATCAGCTCCCAGCACAGTGGACTGTACTACTGCACTGCAGTAGTTTACATAGCATCAAACAATGTTTCTTTACTGCAATCTGTAATAATGAGATTTCAGTTTAATCAATTTTGCATTTACAGGCAACCATGGAATCAACCCCTCTCTCAACAGACATGGCATTGAGCTTTATGTAGCCATAGCTCTCGCTTAACAGGAAACCAGATGTAATGCTCTAATGGAGAACTGTGAATATGTTGTTAAATATAAAATTCAAAGGTTTCATCGTATGCTAATTTTGTCCTTGGTTGCCAGTTCTTCATGATACTGTGGTTTAGGCATGCAGGTGAGGATGTGAAATCTGCTGCGGGAAGCCATCACCCCTGCTTTTGGAAAATTGAATGAAACACGATTTCATGTGAATGAAACATTTCAGTTCTACATTTAACATTTCGACTGGAAATTTCTACTTATGATTTACAATTAACATTTTATGTTTTAAATGTAGACTAAAATTTAAATAATATAAATGTTAAATCTAAATTTGATCTAAATCTTTAAATATTAATATTTTATTTAACACAACATTTAACACTTGCATTTAAAATGTACAGTAAAATTACATGGGTATGGATATCACAATCAGATAGTGTGCTAACAACAGTGCTGATTAATTTCTCACTGTCTAACATCAGTATTTTTAGTATTCATTTATTTATTTATTTATTTATTTTTGCCTAGCTATAGGGAGTGTATAAGGAACAGAAAATTGTAAAATCAAAAAAGGAATAATGTTTATTAACTCATTTCTTATATTTTTCTGTTCTTCCTGCAATAGAAATATATCATTTTAAAAACTGTAAAATGTTTCTAAATATTTAGATTTTCATACATATATATATATATATATATATATATATATATTTTAACTCTATTTAACATGAACATGTTTTAAGATTTAATGTAAATTTTTAAAATAAATCTAAATGTTAAATGTAATGTTTTCACCTAAAGTTTCAATTAGAATTTTACATAAAAAGGAAAAAAAAATTAATCTCAATATTTAGTATAAATTATAAATAAAAATGTTAAATCTAAGAGTTTAATATAGAAAAGTTTTGTTCGATGTTCAAATTCTTATATTTGGTGCTCCACATGTGCTGTCTACATGTTAATTGCAGCAGTGTGATGACAGCATTTATATTTCAGTCACAAACATGTTATTTATTTCTCAAGGTTCAGAGAAGTACACAATCTTAAAGCCCATCATAGAGGGACTGTTGGTCTTCCTGGCATTAACACTCATTTTGAACCTCCAGAATAAAACAGACCAATAAATACTCATTTTTAACTTCACATGTGCTTGCGGTTTCTCAGAAAGAGGAAGTGGAGCTCAGCTAATGGCCACAGCAGCACTGGTGAGAGTGGACAGGTGAGTGTGGGTGAAAGGAGGAGGGACTGTTTGATCATGTGATCATGTTCAGATATAAACTTTATCCTGTGCTAATTTTCAACCACAGTCTGCTGCTGTGTTTGCAAATAGGGTTAGGGTTAGGGACTTCCTCCACACACCAGAGAGGAAGAGGAAGTTCAGTACACTGCTGTGGACATTAGCAGGAGCACTGCTGCCATCCAGTGAGCAAATTATCATCATTACACCAACACTAACTGTGCTGCTCAGTCAACATCAAGTTTTTTAAGTGACCTCTATTTGTCCCACAGACTTGTGGCAGATGAAGCAGCTGATGATCCATCTCAGATCTACAGCAAGATCCAGGAAATCCTCATCTAAAAGCTAAAGAGGAGGAACTTCAGGTTGCTGGAAGAAAGCTGAGAGAGATGTGGTGATCTGTTCTGTAAATCTGTTTTTAAACTGACATTGCATCCAAATCAAACAGCAGAAGAGGAATGACTTTGGTGTTTTATTACAGTATTATTGCTTGGATAGAGTTTTGTAGTGCTTACTGTAGTGCTGAATGCTGTTTTTAACCTTCAAATGATCCATACAGTTCAGGATTTTAGGAAATAGAAATTGAAATAAACAGTTTATTATCCACATTAAACATCTTTAGTTTATTTGTTTGCCTGTAATCTAGCCATGGGGGTCACAGTACAGTGACTTCTGTGCCGGTCCCAAGCCAGGATCAATAATGAGGGTTGCATCAGGAAGGGTATCTGACGTAAAACATTGCCAAATTTAACCATGCGAATTGTCCAGTACTCTGAATTTCATACCGGATCGGTCGAGGCTGGGTTAACAACGACCGCCATCGGCGCCGTTGACCTACAGGGCGCTGGTGGAAATTGGGCTACTGTTGGTCGAGGAAGTAGAGGAGGGAGAAGAGTGCGTAGACTGAGAGAGAAGAGGGAAGGGAAGAGTTTAGGACTGAGAATAGGAACTCTGAATGTTGGTACTATGACAGGGAAAGGTAGAGAGCTGGCTGATATGATGGAGAGAAGGAAGGAGGATATACTGTGTGTACAGGAGACCAGGTGGAAGGGTAGCAAGGCTCGTAGTATAGGAGCAGGATTCAAGCTGTTTTATTATGGTGTGGATAGTAAGAGAAATGGGGGAGGTGTGGTCCTGAAGGAGGAGTTTGTGAGGAATGTTTCTGGAGGTGATGAGAGTGTCAGACAGGGTGATGAGTCTGAAGTTAGAGGTTGGAGGGGTGATGTTGAATGTTGTTAGTGGTTATGCCCCACAGGTAGGTTGTGAGTTAGAGGAGAAAGAGAGATTCTGGAGTGAATTAGATGAGGTGATGGAGAGTATTCCAACAGGTGAGAGAGTGGTGATAGGAGCAGATTTTAATGGACATGTTGGTGAGGGGAACACAGGTGATGAGGAGGTGATGGGCAAGTTTGGAGTTAAGGAAAGGAACCTTGAAGGACAGATGGTAGTGGACTTTGCTAAGAGGATGGACATTGCACATGGACAGGACTGAAGAGAATAGACAGGAATACAAGGAGTTACAGAAGCAGGTTAGAGTTATTAAGGATAGAGATGGAAAGGTGCTCAAAAGTGAGGAGAGTGTACAGAGGTGATGGAAGGAGTATTTTGAAGAGCTGATGAATGAGGAAAATGAGAGGGAAAAAAGAGTAGACAGGGTGAACTCTGTGGAACAGAAAGTAGATAAGATTAGAAAGGATGAAGTCAGGAAGGCTTTGAAGAGGATGAAAAGTGGAAAGGCAGTTGGTCCTGACGACATCCCGGAGGAGGTCTGGAAGTGTCTAGGAGAGGCGGCAGTGGAATTTTTAACTAGTCTGTTTAACAGGGTTTTAGAGAGTGAGAAGATGCCTGAGGAATGGAGAAGTGTATTAGTGCTGATCTTTAAGAATAAGGGTGACATGCAGAGTTTGCAGCAACTATAGGGGGATAAAGTTGATGCGCCATACAATGAAGCTATGGAAAGAGTAGTGGAAGCTAGGTTAAGGAAGGTAGTGAAAATTTTTGAGCAGCAGTATATCAATTGAAAGCCCACTAGAGGGAAGTTTTGCAATCATTCCCAGAGAATATTGCAATCTCCAACATTAAAAACTGAAAAAATGCGAGTTCCACAAGGAAACCATCACCTTCTTGGGGTATGTGATCTTGAGGAGAAGGGTGGAGTTGGACATGAGCAAGGTGAAAGCTTTCACAGACTGGCCTGAGCCAACCATGGTCAAAGAGTTGCAACATTTCTTAGGATTTGCGAACTTCTATCGGTGCTTCAACTGCAACTACAGCCTTGTCGCTTAGACCACTAACCTCCCTTCTGAGGGGAAAACCTAAGAAACTCGGCCATATCTGCCTTCCAGACACTGAAACAGAGGTTCACCACTGTACCCATTCTCCACCATCCAGACCCCAAGCTCTCCTTCGTGGTTGAAGTAGACGCATCCAACTGTGGAATAGGGGCAGTTTTGTCACAGCACCATGGAGCCCCCAGGAAAATGCACCCTTGCGCCTTCTTTTCCTGGAAACCTGTGCCAGCCAAAGCCAACTACAATGTGGGGAATCGGTAGCTGCTGTCCATCAAGGCAGCACTGGAGGAATGGCGACACTGGTTGGAGGGAGCATATCATCCTTTCATTGTGCTAACCGATCATCGTAACTTGGAGTACCGATCTCATGGAGCTGCAGTAACCAGAAGTGTTTGCGGTGCTCTTCAGGTGTTTGGCGAACACACTACAGGACTGCCCACTTGATGCTGGAATACACCAGATGTGTCCTCAAGCTGAAGAGGTGGTAGGCTACAGCAGCTTCTGGAGTTCCCACTTGCTCTCTGCCTGCTCCTGAGCAAAGAGAATCATCACGTTACCTGCTGGTTCAAACCACCTCCTGTCTGTCTCCACCGCCACAGTAACACATGATGAAGACTTTTTTCTTTGTTTGTTTTTATCCATCAGTTTAATTCTTGATTTTATTCGGTCATACATTGTTGATTAACTTTCTAATACAGCAGCTCTGACATTTATTTTCTGCTGTAGTGCAAATTAGAAGTTTATATTAATACATTATGGATGATGCATTTTATCATGTATATGAGAGAGAGACTAAATTTGATCTAAAAGCACTGAAGTATGATGTTTGGGCCACATTTTCTATGAGGTTTAAACACAGCTGTATTCAGACAATTGTCTGTGGGAAAAACACTAGCTATTGCTTCATATTTTCCTTTTACTTCACAACTGGTTTTGCAATTTTTTTTGCTGTGGTTTGACAAACAAAATTAAAAAATGGACTCCATCATGGTGTATTGGTATTTTTTTATTTTTTTTTTTTTACAATAAATACATATGATACATATATAATACATATTTTCTAAATGTTCAATACTAACATTTAAATAGTGTATAGGTATAGGTTTATTTCATTCTTACGGTTAATGACAGGACAGGAACTTCCATCACACACTTTTTACTTCCCATTAATTACATGTTGACTCCCTCATAAGACACACACACCATCATCATACACTGTCCACTTCCTCAAATATATCTTTACAAGAAGATCCAAAAGTAAGAACACATTCTTTCTAAGTGGAACTATAGACATTGAATCCAGAATGTTGCTGCTGCTGATCCTGTTGTTGAATATTAAAGGTAGGGTTGCTCTTTTCGTCACCTGTTAATATGAACCTGTCTCTGTTATATGGTATATGTTGGCTCTGTGGGACTTTGTCTCAAAAGTCTAAACTAAAGAACTCCACATCCACTTAATCAGCCCTGAATAAAAATGTACTATAGGTGACAAGGGACAATTATTTGAGGTTTAGGGAGGTTAAAAGTGGCATCTAAAGACTCCTGTGACTGTTTATAAAAATCTGTAAAAAAGCAAAATCATATCTTTTGACAGTGAATAAGATTATTATTATTTTTTATTTTCATAAACTGTATATATAATACACTTTTGTTCTGTGTGTTGTGTTAATTATCTACAAGTAACCTTTCGGATGTGTAAAATATTTCACTGGTTTAAACCAATAATCCTCTGTGTATCTACACCACAGCTGCTGAGTGGTTGTGTAATTCGTAGTGGTATAATCCGTCATAGTTCACCAGACCTGATAGATGATATCAGTAACGAATCACAGTGACAATGACTGTATGTTTTATTTCTCTTATACCAGCGCACCCTCACCAGCTGCCATTTTTTCTACTCTTGAAGGAGAAAAGGGGAAAAAATGCAGCTTTGTTATGTTGCTGAGAGACTTTTTATCTTCCTCAAAGGAAACTGTGTTCATAACAAACATAAAGCTGTTTTAATTATATTTTAATATTTCATGTAAACGATTCAGTTTCAGTGTCAGGGATCCAGAACCTGAAAGTGTCATGCAGTCATGAGAAGATCTGTGCTCTGAGGGAGTCGTCTGTAAACCTGACGTGCTCTTACTCAAATATCAACATCACCACTGGATTCTGGTTCAGCTTCAAAGACTTTAGACTCCAACTACGCCGGACGTGTGAACTACACAGAGATGACAAACTCAAGATCAACAGACCCGAGAGAGAGAGACGCGGGGGAATATCGCTTCATGCTCATTACGGATAAAGGAGAGAAATACGTGAGCTCAGCTGGAGTTACTCTGACAGTTACAGGTAACAGAGCAGCTAGTCTGGAATAAACTGTGTTGTTGTACATGTCTGTGATGAAATATTCACCTTTAACTTCATTTAGATCTGCAGGTGATCCGTCACTACAAAAGTCAAGCTCTAATCTGCCACACTTCCTGTCATCTAACCTTTGCTGCTAATGTGTACTACTGGTACAAGGATCAATACATACAGGATAACAAAGACACCCAGGGAACTTTCCCTTTAAGCAATGATGAAGAAGTCAGTTACTCCTGCTCTGTTCACGGCTATAACAAGATTCGAGCTCCTTCTCTGTGTGAGTATTCATTTTGCTGCAATGAAATGATTTGTGGGTTAGTTTTGCAAAGTCCCTACATGGTCCCATAGAGAAATTTGCATAGATAATAAATAGGTTGAATCTAAAACATGTTAAGAGAAAAAACACTCACATACAACACTGTCCTATAAACATAATGTCGAGCTGTAACTAATTTAACCTAATGTAAAACGGCAATGTGCAATTGTGAGAATCAATCAATCAATCAGCAGGTAGGCAGCGAAAGCTTACTCCTGTTATGGTTTATGAAAGAGGCTGAAGCTTTTAAAATCAATTTTAAACCATCTCTTCATGACCTGTTACCATTTCAGGTGTTGGAAGGAGCTGTATGAGGGTGACCTACCCAGACAAGAGAGTTTGGAACCTTTGGAAGGGTCTTCAGTGGAAATTGTGGAAAAAGTGCTTTCCAGTGGACAGAGTGTTAAAGAAGTATTCTGGCATTCTTCTAAGGACTTCAAGGACCTGATGCATGAGTTTACTAATCGAGTTGAATATGTGAAGCAAGACAGAAACTGCACTCTGAAAATGAACCAGCTGAGAAAGAAAGACTCTGGAGAATATCGGCTTAGAGTAGTTTATACATCTAACCGAATCTCGGGTAGACCTGGAGTGGTTCTTAATGTTACAGGTTAATATCCCCCACTTAACTGTCTCTACATCTGGTCTCTCTGCATCATTGTACATCTGTTAAATCCCATTCCTTTATTTTGTGCACGTTCAGATCTGCAGGTAAGACTGAGTCACTATGCAGGGTCATCAGAAGAACGGACGACAGTAACGCTGAGCTGCATCACGTCCTGCACTCTGTCCAACAGCCCCACTTACCTGTGGTACAAGAACGGACAGCCTGTTACTGATAAACTCACCAAACACAACAAACTCTACCTCTTCTTCAGCGAAGATGCAGGGAACTACTCCTGTGCTGTGAAAGGACGTGAGGATCTTCGCTCTCCTGAACAAACTGTTAGACGTGAGAATCAGTCATTATCTAGAAGGTTGTGGTAGCTCAGGTTCTGGTGGTACTTAACTTTATCTTAAAAAGCTTTTTGCTTGGTTTGGATTTAGGTTTCAGTCAAATAAATAAAGAGGAAAATCCAGAATTGCTTATGAGGCATTGCACAATGTGTGTGTGTGTGTGTGTGTTTTTTTTTAAAGTATATACAGCACAGTGCTGTTGTTGAAATGTGGTTCTACTCCTGCTTCCTGCTTCAAAACAAATCCCTGGTTTATATTACGGCTCTCACTGTAATACCTCATTGTTTCATATCTATTAGAACTAAAACAGATTGCAAAAAAAATGTGTAATTGCTCATGTGGGAATGTTTTTTAATATAAGAAACATTTACGCAAGCAGTTTTCAGGTTCAACACTTTGTACTATCAGGTTTTCTACTATTTTTAGAAAAGAGAAGTTTATGTTTAAGTTTGCTTTTTTTTTATTGCAATTACTTGGTAACATTACCAGAGAACAGTAATCACTTTAATCACTTCTGCTTTTAAAAAAGAATTAAATAAATAATTTGTCTGTCAATAAGTTTTCCGGTAACACTAACAGTTGTCCCTGTGCTAAAAGAGAACCAAGCTGTAGTGTGGAAGCTGTATGCTGTATGGGGAGCTGCTGCTGCACTTGTTCCTGCTTCTCTCTCTTCTTATCGCCGTCCTGTGTGTTAAGTGAGTGACTGAATTCTTTTTGTATTCCAGAATCATAATCCAATGTTAAACATTAGACGAATAAAGCAGGAACAGATTGAACAGCCTGGTTTTTGTGTCCTTTGTGTGAACAGGAGGAAGAAAAGAGCAGAAAGAGACATTCAGCTACTGAGAGAACTTTTCACTTTGTGTTTTAATCTTCTTAAAGTTCCTATAAATCTGTTAATAAATAAAAACTAAAGAGGTTTTCTCTTCAATTCTCTCAGTGTGTTCCAACGCCTGGAGATGACACATACACAGCGCTGAACCTCATGACTGTGTCCCCAGAATATGACACACTGCAAGTAAGTATACAGTCTTTCTACCTGTGTGTGTGGGTGTGTATGAAGGAGAGTGTGTTGAGTGTGTGTGTGCACGTGTGTATTGTTTCTTTAAATTCTCATGTCCCCACTAGAATATTAAAAGCTCTGCCAGTGACACTTACACCACCCTGAACCCTGCACCCATGTGCTCTGATTATGATACACTGAGGGTAAGTAAGTGTGTGTCTGCATGCGTCTGCGTGTGTCTGCATTTGATGTTCCATATGCTGAAGTTTAATTCAATCCAAACACAAAGTCAACAGTCTTACAACATGTTTCATGAATACGCAAATAATAGGCCAAAGGCTCATAACATACGCACAGAATAAAACTTTACATTGGACAGTATTGCTTTTGTCTTAATTGAGGGTCTGGTCTTATTTGTCTTTGTTTCTGGATTTGTGTTGGCTTGCTTTCTTTAATTGTTTTTAATATCGGAGATTTTAACTTGTATATGAATATACATAATGTGTATATGTAAGTGTAGTAAAGCGTGATGTTATATGTTTTGAAGTCAATTTAGGTTTACATTAGGTTTTTTTCATGAATAAATTTACAATCAGGAAGATGATAAGGATATAAATGTTTTCTCCCAAATTACAGGATTGTTATCAGTACGGCATTTTATCTGTAAATGCTTCTGTGAACAAATGAAATCATTTTCAGTGTGATAAATACACCCACGGTGTGTGTACTTATGTGTGTGTGTCTGTGCATCTGTGCTGCCATTGATAGAGTTTTTACTTCTCTAAACTCTTACACCAACATTATTATTTATGGCATTATTTATATTTTATATACATTATTTTAACATTTATTTATAACATTATTACATATTTTATCTTAATTTGTGCATTTTATAGAAGTGAAACAACCTGCAACCACAGTCTCTGGGAGTAAGTGTGTACTCTATAAGTGTGTGTTTGTGCAAAAGGATGTTTGTTTAAGGACTGAAGTTGCAAAAAGAATTTCTGTCTCATGTAAAAGTCATTCATTTGTGTCCGTTCACTCGGTTCTGTAATGTTGACTAAAATTGTTGTTAATGTCTTTGTATTTAGTTATTTAAACATTTTAAAACTTTGATGTCATTTGTTATTTTTATGTCTTGTAAACTAGAACAAAATGATGATAAAGTAAGGAATACACACCTCCCTGTACAGAAATTCTATTTTGCCTGATGTGTTACTGTCCAGTGTTTAAAATGTTTCTATGTACAAGAATAAAATTGAGCTTATGGGCGTTTTGGCAGGACAGAATGATGTACACATTTGAAATGATAACTGTGCTACCAAGGGGACCAGGGGACACAGGGTGCCAACCTAACACAGGGAACAGTCACACACACACACATTCACACACTTTGGACAATTTATAGATGCCAATCAACCTACCACACATCACTGGACTGTGAGAGATAATCAGAATACTAAGAGGAAAACTCCACACACATGAACACTAAAAAAATGTAGATAAGTTTAAATATCTAATAAAAGCTTAAATATCTAATAAAAGCTTCTAATAGCATAATAATAAAATATCTAATAGCAAATAATAGATTTGTGTCCTGATCACTCTTTAAGACAAATGGGATAGAGAAGTGTGCGTGTGTGTTAAAGGGGTGTGAATGTTGCTCAGACTCTCTCTATGGTCTTCATCATCTCCTGTACACGCTGCTTCACGATGCTCAGCACTGCAGAGGCTAAAGCTGCTGGATCTCTGTAAAGCTCCAGAGGCTGATAGAAAAGGTCCTCAAGCAGCACTGTCAGCATATTCTGTACAAACACAAACACACACACATTTCCAGCATGATACTGAAGAGATTGATCAGAGAATTTAAAGCAGGTTCTTTAGAACGTGTCTCATGGCATTAGAAAAAGTTCCTCCCTTACAGAAAGCCTTAAAAAGAGTCGCTCTGCCTCAGGCTCCCTGATGTCCACGTCCCACTGGCTGATGGCTAGAAACAGAGGCTGCAAAAATCCATGTACAACTTGGTACACACTTAGATCTCATTGACCTGAACAACTTTCACACTGCATGTCATTAAGTCTAATCCACAGGAAGTCAGTTATTTTGAGTTGTTTGCAAAACGCACTCCAATGGAATTTGATATACTCCTCCTAGAGAATTGATACAACCGCCACCAAACCCAGGCTAATATGATCTCAAGACATTGATACAACCGCCACCAAACCCAGGCTAATATGATCTCAAGACATTGATACAACCGCCACCAAACCCAGGCTAATATGATCTCAAGACATTGATACAACCGCCACCAAACCCAGGCTAATATGATCTCAAGACATTGATAGAACCGCCACCAAACCCAGGCTAATATGATCTCAAGACATTGATACAACCGCCACCAAACCCAGGCTAATATGATCTCAAGACATTGATACAACCGCCACCAAACCCAGGCTAATATGATCTCAAGACATTGATAATGCAAAGTTGATGAGTGATTTTTGATCTCAAACGGTTCAGCCGTGAGAAGCCCTTAAACTTATGCAGAATAAAACAAAACAGGAAGTGGCTAATAACTTCTGTGTACATTATGTGATCTACATGAAATCTTAGGATTATGTTAAGCATAGAAAGCTGATCACAGAGATATGACAACTGTGAGTCTCGGTCATAGCGCCACCAACTGGCAGCAGGAAGCGTGTCACTTTTTGAAATCTCTAATATTTTGTCCCTTACTTTCACCTGATTTGGTTCAAAATCAGTCAGAATAATGACAAGACATGGCTGATGTGAAACTGTGAAGGAATTTTTGATACCTTGAATCGTGTTTCATGGCTTCATGTTCACAATTTATATATACAGAGTCAAAATGTATATACACTTCAGGAAAAGAAAAACAGTATGATGTATATTATGTTAGTGTAATATTAATAATATTATCATAATATCATCATATATATTAATCTATAATGTATAGCAATAAATTTAGTAATAAAATATTTAAATAAAATTTTTCTTTCCCTGGAATGTGTATACATTTTTCTGGGTGACTCTATATATACAGTATCTCATAAAAGTGTGTACACCCCTCACATTATTGTAAATATTTTATTAAATCTTTTCATGTGACAAGACTGAAGAAATGACGCTCTGCTACAATGTACAGTAGTGAGTGTACAGCCTGTATAACAGTGTAAATTTGCCGTCCCCTCAAAATAACTCAACACACAGCCATTAATGTCTAAACCGTTGGCAACAAAAGTGACTACACCCCTAAGTGGAAATGTCCAAACTGGGCCCAATTAGCCATTTACCCTCCACGGGGTCATGTGACTCGTTAGTGTTACAGGGTCTCAGGTGTGAATGGGGAGCAGGTGTGTTAAATTTGCTGTTATTGCTCTCACACTCTCTCATACTGGTCACTGGAAGTTCATCATGACGCCTCATGGCAAAGAACTCTCTGAGGATGTGAAAAAAAGTATTGTTGCTCTACATAAAGATGGCCTAGGCTATAAGAAGATTGCCAAGACCCTGAAACTGAGCTGTCAGTCCTGTGAGCCATGTCCTGTGGTCCAATGAGACCAAGATAAACTTATTTGGTTCAGATGGTGTCAAGCGTGTGTGGTGGCAACCAGGTGAGGAGTACAAAGACAAGTGTATCTTGCCTACAGTCAAGCATGGTGGTGGGAGTGTCATGGTCTGGGCCTGCATGAGTGCTGCCAGCACTGGGGAGCTACAGTTCATTGAGGGAACCATGAATACCAACATGTACTGTGACATACTGAAGCAGAGCATGATCCCCTCCCTTTGGAGATTGGGCCGCAGGGCAGTATTCCAACATGATAACGACCCCAAATACACCTCCAAGATGACCACTGCCTTGCTAAAGAAGTTGAGGGTAAAGGTGATGGACTGGCCAAGCATGTCTCCAGACCTAAACCCTAAGGTGGGGGAGTGCAAGGTCTCTAACATCCACCAGCTCTGTGATGTCATCATGGAGGAGTGAAAGAGGACCTGGGCTGCTCTACACATCTCACTTTTTTGATGCATCATGAACTAGTGGAGATATATACACATCTAAATATTAAACACACAAGTAAATAAATAAATAAATAATGAATACATAAATAATAGGCATGTAAGGTAAGCATGGCATGCAGGTAGTGGCCATGGGTGGTTGGTGTTTTTGGAGATGGGGGGGCTGTTTTTTTTGATAGATAGATATAAATAGATGGATGGATAGATGGATAGGTAGAGTTTTAGATGGAATTATTGGTCTGGTTATGGATGTGATTTAAGAAATATGAACAAATGGGTTGATTATTCCACCCACTCCGGATTCTGTTTTAATTTCAATGAGCAGTAGTTGCTGGCTGGAGAATATCCATTACGTTATACATGAATACTTACACGGATTACATGTCACAAACATTTCCTCTTTATGATCTGAGTAAGAGTTTCTTCCACATAATACATAAGTGATGCTGTTTTTCTATCTAACTTTTTTGAAATTTACATTTATCTTCATGTTTATGTTCATGTTTACATCTATCTTCAGCTTATTTGCACCTTGAATATATTTGTATATTTAATAGAGTTCACTGTTTACACTTACTCAGATATATATCCATTCAGAAGTTCAATTATTTTTCACTGGTTTATTTATATCTATTTATTATAAGTATACTGCTGGTACCATCACAAATCTGTTCTTTGTTGCACTGACTGAAATTACAATGTTAATACTGACGAGAGAAGAGAAACGATATTTCGATTCCTCTGTATGTTTGTACATAAAGAAACCTTGATTGTTGCCCCTGGTTTTATTTATTCAGGGTTTGGACTGCACTGTAAGATGAAGACTCCTCCTTAGCATGACATGTCAACTAATCAATCTGCACAGATTATAAAGTATTACACAGATTATAAAGTATTACACAAACTAAACAGTAGAGGTGTATCTAAAGGGCAGGGCAGGAAGTTGGGGTGTCAGGCAATGAGGGTGCGGCTGCAGTACCAATTAGATCTGTGAAAATCAATGTCAAACATTTTAAACATGGAATTTAACTTAGCATTTAACTTACATGGCGATAGAGAAGACAGGAGAGGATGGGAACAGAAAGAGACTTGTGTTTACCACTGATTCAAAAATCATGATCAGTAGACTGACCCTTTCTCTGGTCAGCATGATACCTCATGTAGAAGGGGTGGGGAACAGCTTGGCACTAAGCAGAGGGAGGGTTGAAGGCTTTATCATATTATTTACATTACTATGATTACCATTTTATATTATCTCATTTTTTATTTACATCACACCACAGTAACTGTATAGTGTATTGTAAGACCTTCATCTCGATTTATCACTTCAATGTGGAGATCCTTTCTTTTCTGCCATTGTGTTTCTGTTATTCTGTTATATACGTAATATATGTCATAATATATAATGTTTTTCCACATTTTAGTAAACCATTTAAAAGGTTGTGAAATTCTTTAAAAATTATCTGTACATGAGTGAAACATTCTGTTTGTGTTTAAAGGAAATTTTTATACATATACTGATGACTAAAAATAATCAGAATGAGGCTGTAATAGGAACAAAAATATTTATTTAAGTAAAGCATATAGTCATTATACAAATAAGTTTATTCATAAACAGTTCTATTTATCTATATATTATCTATAATAATAACTTATGGGAATGGGGGAGTGGGATAGGAACAGAGGGATTGATTAAAAAGGGATAGATTAATAAGGGAAGAATGATCTTAAGTACAAGGGTTAAGCCCTTCTTCAGGTCCTGGGGTTCACTGTACAAACCTGTAGGAAAGAAAAGAGATTTTTTAAATATTAAGTTGATCAAAAATAGAAATAAAATGATTTCATACTTACGTGTGGAGCCTGAGCAATGTAGGAAAAAGAAGTGAGAGAAAAGAAGATGAAATGAAACAGAGGAAGAAAAGATGAAGTGGGTAAGGGGAAAGACATTGCTCAGAGCTCCTCCAAAATGTCCATCATCAGCTGGACGTGCAGCTTGAGGAGTCGCTGAACTGTGGTGGCTAAGGCTGCTGGGTCACTGTAGAGCTCCAGAGGCTGAGTGAAGAGTACTTCAGCAAGCTCTGTAAGGTAATCCTATTGACAAATTCCACACACATCCAACATAGTGTCACTGAGTTTAAGATACAATCCTGAGAATTTGTGGATCGTGGCATCAGAAGATATTCAACACTTACAATAAGCACTGTGAAGTACAGCTCTGCTGCAGGCTCCCACACGTCCACGTCCCACATGCTGAAGAGCGCAAGCAGGCGCTCCAAGAAACCTCCCGTAAACTTTTGGAAAGAAAGACAAGCTTCATTAATGCCATGTCTTATCAGGTTTAAAAAATATGGAAAAAAGAAAACCAGATCAAATAGACCATGTTCTGAAACACAAACATTGCTTAGAAATCTCCTGATAAGACACTTACTGGCTGAGGTTTTGAGCCATTTATAAAGTAGCTGAAGAAAATCAGCTCAAAAAAACATCCAGGAAGTTGTAGTGGTGGTCCTGCACAGAGTAGAAAAAGATACAAAAATAAATTAGCTTTACATATTGGAGTCCTGTTTTCTATATTAGCAAAATCTGTTATCTTTAAACATCTATCATTTCACACAGGCGTTTATTAGCTTACACAGGAGCTGAGCTCTGCTTTAATCGATTCCTGATTGGAAGGCATCCTCAGGAATCGAATCAGGGCCTCGTAGGCCAACTGCACACCAACTGCATCCTGTTAAAGCAAACGAAAAAATCTCTGTAACTCACTTTGGCTATGGCTGAGAAACTGAAATTATTTCCATCACAAAAATGATACAGTCTTTCATCATTCTGAAGTCACCTGGTTGTTAGCTGCTGCCAGTCGCATGACGATCTTCTTTCCAGCCATGAACAAGAAGTTCTGCTTGTGGATGCTGGCAAGCAGAGTCTGAATATAAGACAGCACACAATATAAAAGTTAAAGCAGAGTGGACTTTACCTGCGCAGTAACAGCAGCTGAATAAAGGTTTTACTCACAGCAAACGCCTCACGAAGCGCGGGCACCTTTCAGGCCGATTGCAGGCACCCCTCTGTCAGAAAGATGGCAGCTAAGAAACAAGAGATGTAAATGTTTAGTGTATATTAAACATACAATACACTGTTACATCATTAAAGAGTGAAGAGGATCGTACCAAATAAAGGGCACCTCCAACTCCTCTGGGTTAAGGCGCTCCTCACTCTCCTGCAAGCCAAATCATTAAATCATTAAAACTCACACAGTAAATTTTACAGTATCCGAATCAGGGGAATAGCAGCATATGTAGATACACATCAGGTCTGAAAGTCTGAATTACCTCACAGTCGTTGTGATCATAGTCCCAAGTGGAGGTGAACATCTGTCCATCTTCAGCCACATACAGCAAAGTGCAGGTTACCGTTGTAATGGTTTGCTGTTGAATAAAAAAAATATCCACACTGAAGACAAATAAAAGCACAACTGACAAAATTCTAAAAGTTACTAACTACAAGATACACTTCATGACAGTGCAATAAATTTACCACAAAATAATGTGGCACGACGAATGATGTCTCCATTCGGTTACAGGAGATGAACTCTGTAACCCTCCCAGATTCAGCCTTAAGAGAACAAATTAAAGTGAACACAATTAGTCACTGCAATTAACAAAAGTTTTGTGATGCCACAACGAATAATCCCTTACCTGTATGCCAGTGAAACAGTCCTCTATGGAGGACTCATAAGGGAATCCCTGCAAATGACAAAAAGCTGAAACTCAAGATCTATTTCACAAACGTGAGCGTCTAATAATCATCAAGGTCAATTCTCTTCCTCAGAGTAATTAAGTCTGTGATTACCATGTGATTCAAGCTGCTCGTCTTGGTGGATTTAAACCAACAAAGACGGCTCTGTGGGCCCCTTATCATCCCCAGGAAGTATGTTTTCATTTCCACTGACTGAAAATAGAGAAACAAAACTTAACATTACAACTTGTAAAGACGGGTGTTTGTGTGTTTGTATCTCAGCTGCTGCACTGTAGAATACCTTGAACTGGGAGATGGAGGCCTGTGCAGAGAGGAACTGAATATTACACCAAGCGCTGATCAGCTCACCAGCATCGAGCGGCTGTGAAAAGTAGAGCAGGAAGATCATGAGTGCTTCTGATCACAGCAGTTTCATACTAATATTCTGTCACTTAGAAAAAAACAGAAAAACAGGTGAAGGGTCTTGAGGTTGTTCTGTGGGCAGCAGCTGGATGTTCGGCTCAACAAACTTAAAACACACAAACACAATTAGTCACTGCAGTTCATAACATTTTGTGATGCCACAATGAATAATCCCTTACCTGAATGCCAGTGAAACTCTCCTTATCACTGGTATAATAAGGGAATCCCTGTAAAAGACAATTAGATGAAACTCAAGATCTACAACCACATTTCACAAAAAGTGCTCTTCTAAAAATCATGTCAGTTGAAAAATGTCCATTCTCTTCATCAGAGTAATAAAGACTGTGATTACCTCGCGAGTCAAGCAGTGTGTCTCTGCGCTTTCAAACCAGCAGAGCCGACTCTCTGGACCCCTCATCATTCCAATGATGTCTCTGCTTATGTCCACTGGCCAGAAATAGAGAAACAAAACTTAACATTAGATCTTGTAAAGAAGGATGTTTGTGTGTTTGTATCTCAGTTACAGCAGTGTAGAATACCTGGGAGAGGGAGGAGACTACAGACACACACTGAACATCACGGCAGGCACTGTCCGGCTCATCAGCATCGAGCGGCTGTGAAATGTAGAGCATGAAGATCATAAGTGCTTCTTATCATATCAGATTTATACTAACATTCTTTACAGTAAAAACAACCTTGTAAAATCCATTGATTGGCTTTAGGAAATAAATGAAGGATTTTCTTACCAGAATGACAGCTGAAGGTTCTTCGTGTGGTTCGGTGGGCAGCAGCTGCAGGATTGGCTCAATGACCTTAACACACACACACACACACAAACACACACACACACATACACATACACACACACACACACACAAACAAACACACACACAAACACACACACACACATACACATACACACACACACAAACAAACACACACACAAACACACACACAAACACACACACAAACACACACACACACTTAGAAAAAAGTGGCCTGTAGGTTTTAAATGAAGTTAAAATATTACTATTTAACTGACACATACCTGGAGGACAGAGGGAGTATCTGCTGATTCCTCCAGCACATCCACAGGCTCTGCAATAGATTATTTTTCTGTGACTCAGAATTATGACTCTTCAATTACACAATATCAAACTTTCCTATTAATGCATAAAAGTTAATAAAGCAGTGAGTTTGATAATTAGTTAACTTGTGAAGAAACAGAAAAATTGTAGCAGTCAGATTGTGTAAATTCACTGTACATGTGACCTGATTAAACTCTCTAAAACCTCCTGCCCCTGTCCACCACCCAAATCTATAAAAAATATTATACTGTATAATTATTAAAACCTTTATACTCACTATGATATTGTGGAAATGAAACCATTAGTGAAGTTCTCTAGGTAGATACCATACACCGCTCAGCCATAACATTATGACCACCTGCCTAATATGTTGTTGGTCCCCTTTTTGCTGCCAAAACAGCCCTGACCTGTCGAGGCATGGACTCCACTAGATCCCTGAAGGTGTGCTGTGGTATCTGGCACCAAGATGTTAGCAGCAGATCCTTTAAGTCCTGGAAGTTGCGAGGTGGGGCCTCCATGGATTGGACTTGTTTGTCCAGCACATCCCACAGATGCTCGATTGGATTGAGATCTGGGGAATTTGGAAGCCAAGTCAACACCTCATTCTCATTGTTGTGGTCATCAAACCATTCCTGATCCATTTTTGCTTTGGGGCACGGTGCATCATCCTGCTGAAAGAGGCCACAGACATCAGGAAATACCGTTACCATGAAAGGGTGTAGATGGCCTGCAACAATGCTTAGGTAGGTGGTTCATGTCAAAGCAACATCCATATGGATGGCAGGACCAAAAGGTTTCCCAGCAGAACATTGCCCAAAGCATGACACTGCCTCCGCCAGCTTGCCCTCTTCCCATAGTGCATCCTGGTGCCATGTGCACACACACCCGTCCATCCACGCCATGTTAAAGAAAACTTGATTTATCAGACTAGGTCACCTTCTTCCATTGCTTCGTGGTCCAGTTCTGATGCTCACGTGCCCATTGTTGGTGCTTTCAGTGGTGCACAGGGGTCAACATGGGCGCCCTGACTATGCAGTCCCATAAGTAACAAACCGTGATTTACTGTGTATTCGGACCCCTTTCTATCAGAACCAGCATTAAATTCTTCAGCAATTTGGGCAACAGTAGCTCGTCTTGTGGATCGGACCACATGGGCTAGCCTTCACTCTCCACGTGCATCAGTGAGCCTTGGCCGCCCATGACCCTGTCACCGGTTCACCACCGTTCCTTCTTTGGACCACGTTTGATAGATACTGACCACTGCAGACCGGGAACATCCCACAAGAGCTGCAGTTTCAGAGATGCTCTGATCCAGTCGTGCAGCCATCACCATTTGTCAAACTCGCTCAAATCCTTACACTTTCCCATTTTTCCTGCTTTTAACACATCAACTATGAGGACAAAATGTTCACCTGCTGTCTAGTATATCCCACACACTAACAGGTGCCATGATGAGGAGATCATCAGTCTTATTCACTTCACCTGTCGGTGGTCATAATGTTATGGCTGATCGGTGTACATCTGTAACCATGCCCTTTAGCGCGAGAGCTGATTAATCAGTAGTCTAAGTATGATTTAGTATAAAACCAGTAGTCAGGGTTGTTAAAAGTGACTTTTTAATGGGGATGAGTATTATATTGTGGAAATAAATGAAATTCTCGTTGGTCAAGCTCATCAACTCGTTCAGGATTTTAGTGTGTAATGTAAAACAACAGCCAAGTTCACTAGCAGCTTAACTAACATTAGGCTAAACATTATATTTATATTATATTTACCGATAAAATGTGTACAAATTACAACAAATAGACATGTAGATATAATTAGTCCAACTATTACAGTGTAAAAATCGGCTAAAGTCCGCTAGCGCGCTAGCTAGCGGATCACAAGGCTAATCATGATTTAGTGTAAAACCAGTAGTCAGGGTTGTTAAAAGTGACCTACTAACAGGGTCAATATTTCATTGTGGAAATAAAATAAATTCTTGACCAAGCTTAAGGATTTTATTGTGTCATTTAAACCAGTAGCCGAGTTCGCTAGCACGATAACTAGCATGATGCTAACTGTGTAAATGAAATGATTAGCGAAGTTCTCTAGGTAGATAACATACATCTGTAACTAAGTCCTTTAGACCTGACTAAATCACTAGTCTAGTCATGATTTAGTGTAAAACCAGTACTCAGGGGTGTGAAAAGTCACCTTTTAAATGGGTAAATATTATATTATGGAAATAAACTAAATTCTCGTTACCCGAGCTCATCAACTCGGTTCAGGATTTTAGTGTGTAATTTAAAGCAGCAGCATGTTCACTAACAGGTGAACTATTATTAGGAGAAATATCATATTCACATTAATATAACCAATAAAGTGTTAAATAATTACAACAAATATACAAGTTCTCTCGGTAGATATGATTAGTCCAAATATTACACTGTCATTGAAATCGCTAAAAATCGGCTAAAGTCCGTTAGCGCGCTAGCTACTGAATCACAAAGCTAAGCACGATTTATTTTATTAAAACCAGGAGAAGGGGTTGTTAAGAATGGACTTCTAATGGGGTAAATATTTCATTGTGGAAATAAAATAAATTCTTAAACCGAGCTTAATGATTTTATTGTGTAGTTTAAACCAGTAGCCAGGTTCGCTAGCACGGTAACTAGCATTAGGCTAATTCACGGCAAGATGAGGTGTCTTGTGTGCTACATAACATTAGACTGTAACACTGTCACTTTAACATGATTTATTGTAGAAACAGTGTGGCATTAAAGGATAAAGATCATCCTACCTTGAGGACACTGAGTGTGTTCAGCAGGAGCAAATTATAAAATGTAAAATATATAATTTGTAAATGCATTTTTTACGGACTTCACTTCCTGGTTTCCGTACAGTTCGGTTTTTCTCGGAGGTTTTCGGTAGATGCCGTAAACAGGAGTTTTTTTTTTTTTTTTTTTTAAGGTCGTATCGTCTTTAAACTGGTCCTACAGCTTGAATTCTAACTGTACAGCTACATGCTGCCTTAAACTTCAGCTATGCTTCACTCCCTGGGCTTCCCGGACATTTCAGCTCATTATTATGATTATTATTATTATTTATTCATTATTGACTCTTGTTACTAGTTAGTGCTGGTTTATACTAGTTAGTGCTGGTTTATACTGGTTTATACTAGTTAGTGCTGGTTTATACTAGTTAGTGCTGGTTTATACTAGTTAGTGCTGGTTTATATTGGTTTATACTAGTTAGTGCTGTTTTATACTAGTTAGTGTTGGTTTATACTGGTTCTGAAGGTCGCAAGATTTGGATTATCTTTTGGCATTTTTGCTACACCCCTGTTTCGGATTTCTCTGTACTCCACTACTGGATTTGACTCCTACACCGACTCTACAGCGCAGCGATGATGAACTTCGGGGGAGGAGCCGAGCCTCAGCACCCGGATGTGGATCCCGAGCCCGGATGGAGCGGACTGTACGACCCCTGGAATGGTGAGTTACTGAGTTTCCTCTTTTTCACTTAAGTATAAAGTCTTTTAAACACCGCGTTATTACAAAAAACCACAATCAGGAATATCGTTTTATATGATTAGATGGTTTTGAGAAATTCTGTTCGGCTAATCGCTTTACGTACACGATCAGTATGCTAAAGCTAGCGGACAAAATGGCAGACTCCAGTGAAACGAGCAGGGAAGAAGAAAACAGTGTTGATGTTTTCAGATATGTTAACATCAGCTTTTCATAAAAGTCCCAATGTTTACTTAACGTTTGCTAAAGTTTACTAAGTCAAGCCGAGGAGTATTAGCAAAGATTAGCTAGACGGCTAGTTAGCATGTAGCTAAGTAATTGTTTTTCAGTGTTTATAGTTTTTTTTTTTGATGGAGTGAATAGAATGAGTTAAAATACTTACAATAACATGAAGTAACTTATTATTTTAAGGATTTTTCATTGTCCGTGTTTGTCGAGTTGTTAAAGCGGAGAGAGAAAGGGGCTGTGAGGAAAGGCAGCTAGCTGAACAAAACCAATCGGTACAAATAAATGGAGCTAGTGTGGCAATGTAGAGTGCAGCTTAGGCAAAAATATCAAGCTGTTTGTTTCAATTCTGTTCAGCAAGGTTTTGTTTCTAGCTGTCGTGAATAAAATAGTTAGGAGTAGTGTAATTTACGATAAAGGGCGAATTTTTGAGAGGAGACACAATTGGACTCAAAGGGGATGTGAACCACTGGAGTAAGAAAGTGCTAAAGTAATAGACTGTAATAGAAATGTATTTTAATCTGCATTTTTTGGGGGAAGATATTTTTAAGCATTGAAATAAGTGCACAGTGTGACTAACAGTGAAGCTGTGATACTGGAAGAGCCCTGTATAACACCTATAAATGCAGCTAAAATGTAAATACTGAGTTTTTAATGCAGTGTTATAGAAAGATTACAGTAATATAACTTGTGTAAATACTTCTTGTTTTGATAGTGAGGTTTTCCTGCTTTACAAAACATACACAGTGCTATTAAAATAAGGTTTTCTGCTTCCTTTTATGAGATGTTATTAGATGTGTTTCATTGTCTGTTCATCTTCTTTGACACAGGGAGACGGAGGGAGACGTTTGTGTTTCCACAAGATGAGCTCAACTACAACAGAGAGCTCAGCGCTAACGAGGACGACAACAGCCGACCTGCTCAGCAAAATGAAGCTGGAGATGGTGGTGAACATGAGGTGTCAACGAGGAACCTGTCCCCTGATAGAAGTCCATCCCCACCTGTGAGAGGCCTCTCTCCTCTCAGGACCCCATCCCCTGTGAGCAGTCCATCCCCTCTCCGGACCCCATCCCCTTTGAGGAGGCCACCACCTTCAGGGAGTCCACAGCCTTCAACAGTTGCTTTGCCCCAGCCTTATTTCAATATCGACATCCACAACATTGTGGCTGGTATGTACTATGCTCCTGCCACAATGATAACTCCTGTCCCACGCCAGGGCATAAGGAGGAGGTGGGACGAAGAGGATGGCAATCAAGAAGCCCCTCTGAGTAGACGGCAGCGTGTGGATCCTGATGGGGAGGTGGAGTTCATCAGGATGCCTGGACTTGAGGATTTAGAGAGTTTAATCAGTCACATGTACAGTGAATTTACACAAGCTACTAATTCTACAATTAGTCTGTTTCTTCACAAATTAACTAGCTAACTAACTCACAGGTTTATTAACTTTTAAGCATTAGAAAGAAAGGAGAGAAAAATTTACAAGGTCTCTCTCTCTACTACCTTATAAATTTGGCCATTTTAATGTTTTACATTTAACAGAAAATATTAGTTGTAATTAAACTTACATGAAACTAATTTATTGGAGAAGCTGTGGATTTGCTGGGAGAATCGTCAGATACTCCCTCAGTCCTCCAGGTATGTGTCAGTAAAATATTTTAACTACATTTGAAACGTGTAGGCTGCTTTTGTCTAAGTGTGTGTGTGTGTGTGTGTCTTAAGGTTGTTGAGCCAATCCTGCCGCAGCTACCCACAGAAACTCACTCCACATCTTCAGCAGTTGTTCTGGTAACCAAACCTGTCATTTATTTACTAAATCTGATCTCTGGATTTTCCAAGTGACAGAATGTTTGAAAGTGTTAGTGTGAAACTGCTATGATAAAAAACACTGATGATCCTCATCTTCTACTTTTCACAGCCCCTCAGTGCTGGTGAGCTGAACAGCACCTGCTGTAATGTTGAGTACAACACTGCAGACTCCTCCAACTCCCAGTCTGGGGTATTGTACAGTGCTGCAGCTGAGATACAAACACACACACATCCTTCTTTACAAGTTCTAATGTTTAGTTTCTCTATTTCTAGGCAGTGGACGTTAAGGGATACTTCCTCGGGATGATAAGGGGTCCTGAGAGTGGATTTGCTGGTTTAATACCACCAAGATGCGCTACTTCGACCAGCTGGTAATCACCATCTTTGTTACTCTGATGAAAAGAATTGATATTAATGATTATTAGATGAACACTTTTGAGAAGTAGATCTTGAGTTTCAGCTAATTGTCATTTGCAGGGATTCCCTTATCAGACCACCATCGAGGACCATTTCACTGCCATACAGGTGAGGGATTATCTGTTGTGGCGTCACAAAACTTTTGTTAGTTGCAGTGACTAATTGTGTTCACTTCAAATTGTTCTCTTAAGGCTGAATATGGGAAGGTTACAGAGCTCCTTTCCTGTAACCGGGTGGAAACCATCATGGAGCCACTTGAGGATTATGTGGTAAATTTATTGCAATGTCATGAAGTCTTTATTGTAGATAGTAACTCTTGGAATTTTGTACACATATGGGTCTGCAGTGTTTTTATATATTTTTAATTTAACAGCAAACCTTTAAAAAGGTGTCCTGCACGTTCCTGCATGTGGCTAAAGATGGTCAGGTGAACACCTCCACCTGGGAGCAGGAGCAGGTTGACTCTCCCCACAGTGATTCAGAGGAACAGTACGACTCTGAGGTAATTCTGTGTTTCAGACCTGATGTGTATCTACAGATGCTGCTATTCCCCTGAATGGGAGGCTGTAACATTTACTGTGTGAGTTTTAATGATTTATTGCTAATGTGTCTTGCAGGAGAGTGAGGAGAGCCTTAGCCAAGAGGAGATGGAGGTGCCCTTTACTTGGTACGCTTCTCTTCACAGTTTAATGGTATAAAGGTGTAATGTATGTTTAATACACTAAGCATGTAAATCTTTTTTCTTAGGGACCATCTTACAGAGAGAGGGGTAACTGATATCGGCCTGAAGCTGCATGCTCTCCGTGAGGCGTTCGCTGTGAGTAAAACCTTTGTTTAGCTGCTGTTTTTGCTCAGGAAGTTCACTCTGCTTTAACTTATATTATGTGCTGTCTTATATTCAGATTCATCTTACCTGCATCCACAATCAGAACTTCTTGTTCGTTATGGGGAAGAAGATTGTGATGCGTCTGGCAGCAGTTAACAACCAGGTGACTTCAGAATGATGATAGACTGTTTCCTTGTGCAAAATACTTTCAGTTACTGGGCTTGAAAATGATGTAGTTGTGTATTTTGGTGTGATTTATACACATTGATTTGTCCATTATGACTCTTGGACGCTTTATTATGTCCATTTTATGATGAAACAGGAAAAGACTTTGGAAAATTATCTGTCATTTTCTGATCATGTTAAATATCAACCTCAACTAGACTGAAATATACAGGTAAGATATGCAACTAATTGTAACATGAACAGAGCAAGATATAAACTGATATCTACTGGTTTCCTGTCAGGGTTGTGGACTGTTTTCTGGCCACTAAAAGCCCCCACTGCCTTTTTGTTGGTGTCCAGTCTCTGTCATTATGTCTAATAGGTGTCTCCTGTGCTTTGTTTAGGTTTGTGTATTTAAGTCACATGCTTGATTCACAAGTAACGGATGAATAATTATTTCAAATAATGGCTCTATAATTAATCACTTGTTATAATAGTACTTCAAATCAGATCAAATAAATAAATAATACAATGCAGATATTATATTTCTCTGATCCACCAGTGTGTCTCCACATCCTTATTTGACAAGAAAAAAGGCCATGATATATTTACACCACACTGTCTGGGAGCCAAATGCTGTTGTGTATGTATAGATAGATGAACAGCTCTTGTGTATATATAGAATAAAGTGTAGGTTTTGACATGACCGATAAATGTGGACCGAGAGGCTGGGTGTGGCGACTCACCCCCACAAGGCAGTGGCACATGTTGGCATAAGTGACGGAAGTTGGGTTCAGAAATGGCTTTTTCGAAGATGAGGTCCACGACTCCTTTAAGTCTCTCCTCTGTGTCGATGGTCAGCTCCATGACCCGTTTCATGAGCTGCTGGAACATCTGTAACATCAGTTTATTCAAGATACTGTGCACTTTCTGGACGAGCTCCTGGGTCTTGACCATTTCCTGGTCATCTTCGTCGCTGTGGGACTTTTTCCATCGCCGGCTTCCAGGCTTTCTCAGCCTTGTCCAGTTGCATGTCATCATTCAGAGACACGCTGGTGGTGATCTTGTTTGGCTTTTAAGCTCACACTGCTTAGAGATGACAAAAACAATTGAAATGTTTATTTAAAACTGAAAGGCTGTGACTTGAATTAATGCACCAAATAAAGACTGATCAACCCTCAGATACTCAAGACTTTAATGTTGCAATTAATAAAGCTATCTGGTGTTTTAAAGTTCCCTTTGTGAGACTTACAGGTCCTCGACCTGCTCCAGGGCAATAAAAAGTGATACATTAGCCTGACGCTTCATACTGAGTAAAGCACTGTGCTCCTATAGAGCGTCATGTCACTAACTGTCATGTTTACCTTGTCCAGAACGACGCCGGGGATGTCCGGAAAACCCTCGGGTCTGTGCATGCTGGCACTGACGAAGCGTAAACGCAGCAGGAATTCCCGATTGTACTTCTTCCTCTCTTTTGGGTTACTAGGAGAGGCAGAGGGATGAGGCTCTGAAGGCTGGACCTCAACAGGAGCAGGCTCAGGAGTGTTGTTTGGCTCAGTCTCCATTGGGGGTGTGGTTTGTAGAGGGACAGGAGTCTCCACAATGTCACCCCCTGTAAGCGCCAGGTGGTCGGACAAGAAATCACCAAAACTGATGTTGGCTTTCTTTGCCTCCTCTTTCTCTTCTTCCATCAGGGGAATGAAGAAACTGACCGGTTCCCTGGGCTTTTTCTGGGATCGAGTCTGATGGAAGACACACAGGATCAATGTAATGTTCATCATAATGTATCAAAACAGAAATAAAGTAATATTACAGACAACACCACTAAAGCAGCTGGATTTGTTTCTTTTCTTCTGTGTAGTAGTATTTTTGTAGTACACTGAAATTGTCCAGCTCAGTATTCAGCTCTGAAGCAGGGGCAGTGTTCAGCTCCGCCTCCTTTGTGGGTGTGTTTTTTGGAGGTACAGGATCCCTCACAGTGATGCTGCATTCAGGCCTTTTAGGAGGTGTCGTCAGTAAAGATGACAGTTTAACTCCATAGAGCTCGGCCATCATGTCTCGATTGCAGTCATTAAGGTCCGTGTTTATAATCTGTAAGGAATTAGGATAAATGCTTGATTCATGAGCACAGAACATGACCGTGATAAAACCAGCCAGATGTCTGCTATTCTAGCAAAACTTTATTTGATTCATTACCAGTTTGCACTCCCTTTTCTGCAGAAAATGACCTTCATACTCAGCTGGAAAAAAAAAAACCCAGTCCCAACATGTAAGTAATAACACCTCAGGCCCTGTCCCGAATCAGAAAAAGTTCAGCCCTATACATAATAAATTTATATTTTACCAATGAAATATTTTTAATAATGATAATAAAAAATCCGTTACCACTCATGACACCAGCATTTCTGTCCTGAACTTCCACGGGACTGGCCATTTGACACGGCTGCATCTGCCGAAAAAAAGTGCACAGTTCAATTAAATACACAAACCTAAACAAAGCACAGGAGACACCTATTAGACATAATGACAGACTGGACACCAACAAAAAGGCAGTGGGGGCTTTTAGTGGCCAGAAAACAGTCCACAACCCTGACAGGAAACCAGTAGATATCAGTTTATATCTTGCTCTGTTCATGTTACAATTAGTTGCATATCTTACCTGTATATTTCAGTCTAGTTGTGTTGATATTTAACATGATCAGAAAATGACATGAGTTACATAGTCTTTTTCCTGTTTCATCATAAAATGTACATACTAAAGCGTCCAAAAGTCATGATGTACAAATCAATGTGTATAAATCACACCAAAATATGGATTTTAATTAAAACACTTAAGAGAAACATTATTTCAGACTTTTGGATAACAGCTGGATAGACTTTTATTTGATAATTATGTGCAGTATTGAGATTAAAATTTATACTTGATTTGGATTGGTCAGAAGGTGTTCAGCATGGACCTGATAGCAGTTCAGGTTTCAAATCAAATCTGTCTTTTTTAAGGATGTCCTCTTTCTGATTATATATATACAGTTATACAGAATATCCGGACAAACCGGTGACACTCGGAGGAAGTCCGATAAGTGCAACCAAAGGACAAGGCTTGATCTGTTTCTTTGTCACAGTGGAAAAACATTTAAAGATTTATAGCCAAAAAAAGTTATGGATCAAAATTCTGGGACCAAATTCATAATAATTGCTGGACAAGGGAATTACTTTTAGGAAAACGTGAGACGGCAGTAAGAGGACCACACAATAGTGCAGCTGGTCAGGCCGGGGAGCAAGAACCATCTTCAATACTGACCCAAGCTGGGACCCAATCACAGAGCCCGAAATGACTCTTAGAGATAAAATTTTGAACACACTGAAATAAATACAGAAATCTAGGCAAAACGTTCATCTTTACTGAGTTTAAATGACCAGCTAGAGAAATGAGGAGAGCTGACCAGAGAGCAAAATCATTCTGAGACTTTGTGAACTGTACCAGCTCTCCCAATTGTTCAGTATCAGTAACATTCATTCAGTCATAAGAGATTTCAAATAACAGGTTGTTGTTTACACATCTAGATGTAAATATCTGGAAATGAAATGTGAGAATTCTGGTCTATAGCCTTATATATTTTTTGGAACTTAAAGCCAAATTGTCTTCAAAGTATAAAAAACCATTTGAGTATTTTCAGAGGGGACTGTACAAATAGTCTTAATAAGTGAGCGAGTGTGTATCTCTGATAGAAACTACTATATATTAACTGTACCAAGTCAGTGTGTTTTATGAGTATTGTTCATTTCCATCAATCTAACCTAACACTAGCCTACAATCTCCACAGAAGGTTGATCTGAAAAAGAGACCTGTCTGGGAATTCCTCCACATCTAAGAGTACATCCCCTACCCTGACTCCATCGCCATCCCCAACTCCTAAGCCTCTAATTGGTGAAACCCTGTCTTCTGCTTCTTCCCAACCATGTTCTAAAAGTAGTGGTGGCTCCAGCAGTGGCAGCATCACTGATGAAGGTCAGTGCAAATAAAGATGATCAGACTTTATGGTGTGTAGGAATGTACTCTCATTCACACTATTGCAGTTATACAGTAGACATACTGATGACTAAAAATAATCAGAATGAGACGGTAATAGGAACAAATGAAAACATTTATTAAAGTAAACTATATAAACACTATACAACTATAAGTTTATTTACAACAATATTATTTGCAGCTACTATTTATACTAATTACTATTAGCAGTTATCTATATAGACAAGGATAGAGGGATAGATTGATAAGGGACGCTCTATGAGGGATGAGGGATATTAAAACTACTCCTTGGGTGTTGGGTTCACTGTACAGACCTGTAGGGAAGAAAAGAGTATACTTTAATATTAAGTTCATCAAAAATAAGAATGAAATTAATTTCTACTTACGTGTGGAGAGCTTAAGCAATGTATAGAAAAGAAGTGAGGGAAAAGAAATGGAAGAAAAGAGGAATTTGGTAGAAGGAAGGACATTGCTCAGAGCTTCCATGTCCAAGCGTTTTGGTTTCTTATGTTCACTAATCATTAAAATATTTAATACACTTACATTTTTGTTTTAAGGCGAGTCGTTTGGGTTGTAGTCTATACACTCCCAATAGCACATTCTGAATGTCCTTAAAATGCAATTTGAGAAAGGATAGCATTCTCACAAACGTCTCCACAGGCCAGCCATGTTAGACATGACGGATAAGATAAAAATATTACCAGATACGTTCTCAGTAGATTGTCCTCCTTTTCTCTCAGAAACAAGGGAAGGCCACAAAGTGCTGCAGATTTCCTGTGTGTCAGGATAGCAGTGGTCTAAAACACAAATAGGAAGCAGGAAAAACATGGACAAAGTAAATGGCTTTTACTACAGCTAACATTTGTAGTATGCAGTCATGTTTTTTAAAACCTCACAATTTGAAGTAAACTGATGTTGTTACCCGTTCATCAAGTCTGTCTAGGAGTATTTGAATTTCTCCTCCCAAGGCTCCACTTCTTGATCTATAGAGCTTGATCAATCGTGGTGCAAGTGAGTCCAAGTAACTAAGAAAGATCTGCCTGAGATCAACTCGAGTAACTCTGTAGAATTCTGCATATATCTGCAAAAAATAGAAATAGTTCAAATTCACTACCCTAATGTTATGTTTGGGGATGAAAACATGCACTAAAATAAACTGCTGTAAAAATATATCAGATGATTTTTTTTTTCAACTTTTGTTTGCATAAATCTGTTAATCAACCTCAGTTCTGATCAAAACTACTAAATGTTCAAAAACATCCAGGATTTTAACTCTTTAATTGCCAAGTTCATAAATGATGTCACTGATTTGGGGAAAAAACAATATATAAAGTGATTGTGGACTGGATATTTTTTTACTTTTTATCACAGTCTTGGACATGTCAAAGATTAGTAACAACATTAGCTTTGATGCATTTTTAGTTTTTTTTGCAGCATCAGATTAAATTTTTTCTCCCTAATTTACTGTTGGTGGCTGTTTTTGCCCCATAGACTTCCATTATAACCACATTTTTTGTCTGCACAGCCATGACACTATATAATCATGCATTCTTGATTGTTGCTGGTTTTCCCTGTTGGGAAGAGGTAAAATTTGTGATTTTTACTGTTGATGACCAAGTGGCACCATTAACCCTTTAGATAGGCCTGAGCAAAGAAAGCTTAGTTTCTGGCTTTTGTGTGTGTGTGTGTGTGTGTGTGTGTGAGAAAGTGAGAGAGACCACCCACCCTGGTGCAGAACACCATGGTCGTGAGTTATATTCCGAAATGGGGGAGGAATGTGATCCTCATCAGCACAAGGCACCGCGAAGCAGTGGTGACAATGTTCATAAATCTGATGCAGAGTAGATTTTTTACAGAAAAAATGGAAAAGTATATCGCTGAAGGATTTTAAGGTAGTTTCAAACTGGCTTTACCATCAAGAAAAGACAAGCATTTCATACACAGGCCATACATAGGTTTAGTCTGTACTTCTCACCATCCAAAGGCCACAGGTGCAGAAATACACTTTGTTTTTGTGTACTCCATGTAGTTGTGAGAGCTGAGGTACATATTTTGATTTTCTCAGACACATCAAGGTTAGTGTGCAAAGGTCTCTCTCTAACTTTCACACACACCCACATGATAACAACTACTGCTGAACAACAAAAGCTAGATTTCAGTTCACCACCAGGTTCCCGGCCATTATTAACTCAGCGATTTGGTGAACTCCTCGCCAGTTCTGCGGATAATCCAATAAAGTCACGTTCCCATACCGGGAGTCGAACCCGGGCCACCTGGGTGAAAACCAGGAATCCTGACCGCTAGACCATATGGGAGGGTTCCCCAGGAGAGTTGAGATCGGCGTTTTACTCGACCACCAAGCAGTTTGAGCTCCAGCGCGGTATCATCCAGAGCTTTGCATGGGAACCTTGCATTGCAGAGCACAAAATCGGCCAGCGCTGACCGAGCATTCAGCTACTCGAGCTGGCAATCCAGCGGAAGATCAGCTGCTAGACAGAGTGTGGGCTGGTGTTCCTGGTGCAGAAAGCCAGCATACCTCCTAGTACAGGACTCTCCGCATTTCAGGGATTGTGGGAGGTGTTACTCTGCCAGCAATTGGGCAGCTGGAGTCTGTGGCACACCTCTGGGCTCTTAAAAGGCAGCCGAGCCAGCCAGGAGTCGAACCTAGAATCTTAAGGGAGCGGGGTCCTACCTGCTTATGCTTTTCAAGTGACAAACGGCCAAAAGCCATGCCTAGCATTCAACGGTGATGTGGAAAAGCCAATGCCGTGACCCGGATTCGAACCGGGGTTTCTGCGACCACAACACAGAGTACTAACCACTATACGATCACAGCACCCCACACACCTGGGCCAGCAGGTAAAAGGAGCTGCTACATGTTGTGATATGGGTTCTGGCGCCCCTCTGGCCTGGTGCAGTGGCTTTTGATTTAGACATGATTGGAATAGTTGTAGTCTTTTTTGACACTATATCGAGAGACGAACAGATTCATACCCAAATGATACCTTCTGTGCTTTTTAAATAAAAAAAAACAAACAAATAAATTAAAAAATCCTGCAACCCGGATACACTACATGATTAGTTCTATTGACACTGGGACTGACACTCACAGACACCGAGAGAGAAAATAAGCCAAAAGAGAGTTCTCCTCAGTTCATCAAGAAGCTTAAGAACGATTTAAGTTGAAGAGGTCAATGGTACTGTGGCTTTGGTTATGTAACGTTTTGCGCAGTGAATCGAAATGAACACAACACCAACATGCTGCTGGCTGCAATCGGTGATCGTTTTCGGATTCCGTTGAGGAAGCGTTCCCGGCCGTTATTAACTGAGCGATTTGGTGAACTCCTCGCCAGTTCTGCGGGCAATCCAATAAAGTCACGTTTAACGGTAACATTATTAGCTAGATGGCATATTCTTCTGCTATGGAAACAAATTCTCCCTCCATCTTTTGATGACTGGCAGTAAGATGTTATGAGCTTCATTCATTTGGATAAAATTAGGTACACAATAAAGGGCAATACTGGCATATTTTCTGAAACTTGGGGCCATTAATTTTTTATTTTTTCTGATTATGTGAATTCTTCTTCTATAGTTGGTCAGTCTAATCATTAGGATGTCCTTATAATTGTGGCTTGATCAAGTATGTGCACTGTGTATACATAATTTATATTAATGTTTTGTTTGCTGATGTAAACGATTGTGATTATATTTAGTTAGTTATTTAGTTAGTTAGTCTCTAAACTCAGATTCAGTTTCTTCTGTACATATTTGACATAGACTATTTTTTGGTTTGTATAACTGTATATATATAATCAGAAAGAGGACATTCTTTAAAAAAGAGAGATTTGATTTGAAACCTGAACTGCTATCAGGTCCATGCTGAACACCTTCTGACCAATCCAAATCAAGTATAAATTTTAATCTCAATACTGCACATAATTATCAAATAAAAGTCTATCAGGCTGTTATGCAAAAGTCTGAAATAATGTTTCTCTTAAGTGTTTTAATTCAAATCCATATTTTGGTGTGATTTATACACATGGGTTTGTCCATTCTGATTTTTGGACGCTTTATTATGTCCATTTTATGATGAAACAGGAAAAGACTTTGAAAATCATCTGTCATTTTCTGATCATGTTAAATATCAACACAACTAGACTGAAATATACAGGTAAGATATGCAACTAATTGTAACATGAACAGAGCAAGATATAAACTGATATCTACTGGTTTCCTGTCAGGGTTGTGGACTGTTTTCTGCCCACTAGAGGCCCCCACTGCCTTTTTGTTGGTGTCCAGTCTCTGTCATTATGTCTAATAGGTGTCTCCTGTGCTTTGTTTAGGTTTGTGTATTTAAGTCACCCTTTTCCTCCACAAATACTTTGCTTAGTGTTTCCTGTACCTTGATTAAGTCTAGGTCAGCCGTGTGCTCTGTTTTATGGCCTTGTCCTTAAAAGACTTTGTGCATCTGGTATAGTTCTTTGTTTTGATTGATTGACAAGTGCTCTTTTGAATGCCTTATGGATTTATTTTGTGGACTAATTAGAATGACTTTTTGGAAGTATTGACTTTGTTTTTTGATTAGACTCCTGTGAACCTTTTGTATGCTTTTGGATTAACCTTGTGGATTTTGGGGATTTATTCTTTGGAACTACTGTCAAGTCTTTTGAGCTGACTTGTTGGAATTGTTTTGTGGATTATTTGACTTGCATTATTATCTAATTAAAGATAAGTAAACATTTCTCCAGAACTGTGATCTGGTTATCTGCATTTGTGTTCAGCCCCCTTTGATTGTGTTCAGGTTTTCTCACTAGTCCTGCCCTCAGTCGCTGCCATAAACTACTGTTCCTTCATTGGACCACTTTTGATAGATACTGACTACTGCAGACTGGGAACACGCCACAAGAGCTGCAGTTTTGGAGATGCTCTGATCCAGTCATATAGCCATCACAATTTGGTCCTTGTCCATACTGTAGGCTTGCCCATTTTTTCTGGTAAAAACCTATAAACTATAATGTGCTCACCATACAAATAGATGTATGATAATACTGGATTCAGGAAGCTTCTGCAGATGACAGCAGAGGAGTTTGATATCTTGCTGGGGATGGTTGGACCTCTCATAACCAAGCAGCACACACAAATGAGATGGGCAATATCCCCAAAAGAGCGTCTAGCTGTGACCATGCGGTTTTTGGCAACAGATGGGTCCGGCAGAACAATATTTGATTCAACAAGTATTACTTTTAAGTGTGTATTGCTATATTTTATTGTTACTTTATTTCTTGTGCAGGCAAAACGTTCAGTTCCCTCAGTTTCCAATACAGGGTTGGGGTAAGCACTATTTCTAACATAGTCATGGAGACCTGTGCTGCTCCTGTAGGTACTCACTGATTCACAACATTTACTCAAATGCTGTACTTAAAGGACACATTTAGTACATTGGTAAAAAATAACTTTTAGTAAAATTAGCTTAAAAATGAACATCTGTTTCAGTAAAATGCATCAGTTATTTGTGATGGTCTGTGAATTCCAGCCTACAGTGTCAATTTTACTATGAGGTTAGGACCATCAAATTTTTTGTTCCAATCATTTTGTAATGATTTCAATCTTCAACATGGCCTTACTCAATATTCCAGATATCAAGTTGATGATTTTACAGAATGTTCTTTACATTATGATTATTTTATGTACAAAACAGTCACCAATAAAATGACTTTATCTGGGTTTTCAGTCATGTATAACTTATAACTAAAAAGTAATTTTAATAAAAGTATACATATGTATAGTTTATAAATGATCTGAATGCATCTTCCACCACTGATTACCAGTAATGTACAAAAAACAGTAGTATGCTGTGATGATCAATATAGCTATAACGTCCCAGAGTATTTGTATTTTCAAGGTCACTGCTTTTTGTATTTTAATGTTTATTCTGTAATAGTCAATGAAGCCTTAAGTAATGAATCCATATTTGCAATGCTTCAGAAATGTTTTATTTTTATGCTCTGTGACAAAGAAATAATGTTCAAATCTGTTCTTCTGTTCTTTTGCTAGACCCACAACAGAGGCAGAATGGCGTAAAATAGCGCATGATTTTCAATCTAAATGGCAATTCCCACATTGCTTATTGCGCTTGATGGTAAACACATCCGTACACAGCCTCCAGTTAAAGGTGGCAGTCTTTACCATAATTACAAGTCCAGCTTCTCTGTAATAATGATGGCTGTTGTGGATGCCAATTACAAGTTCGTCTACGCCAGTGTGTATTTTGTAGAAGAAGGAAAAGTGTCTTTCTTAAAGCATGGTGCTTGTTATTGATGTTAGCCTTTTATGCATAGAATACTATGTATATACTGTATCTTCAGACTATACAACTTGGGTGTACTTTGAAAGCATTGAGACAGGTGTCCATGACTGTTAGAAATAGTGCTTACCCCAACCCTGTATTGGAAACTGAGGGAACTGAACGTTTCACCTGCACAAGACATAAAGTAACTAAAATATACAGTGAGGGGAAAATTATTTGATCCCCTGCCGATTTTGTACGTTTCCCCACTGACAAAGAAATGATCAGTCTGTAATTTTAATGGTAGGTGTATTTGAACAGTGAGAGGCGGAATAACAAGAAAAAAATCCAGAAAAATGCATTTCAGAAAAGTTCTACATTGATTTGCATTTTAATGAGTGAAATAAGTATTTGATCCCCTATCAATCAGAAAGATTTCTGGCTCCCAGGTGTCTTTTATACAGGTAAGGAGCTGAGATTACAGTAGGAGCACTCTCGGGGAGTGCTCTTAATCTCAGCTTGTTAACTGTATGAAAGACACCTGTCCACAGAAGGAAGCAATCAATCAGATTCCAAACTCTCCATCATGGTCAAGACCAAAGAGCTGTCCATGGATGTCAGGGACAAGATTGTAGACCTACACAAGGCTGGAATGAGATACAAGACCATTGCCAAGCAGCTTGGTGAGAAGGTGACAACAGTTGGTGCGATTATTCCCAAATGGAAGAAACACAAAAGGACTGTCAATCTTCCTCTGGGGCTCCATGCAACATCTCACCTCATGGAGTTTTTCAATGATCCTGAGAACAGCGAGGAATCAGCCCAAAATTACACTGGAGGATTTTGTCATGATCTCAAGGCAGCTGGGACCATAGTCACCAAGAAAACAATTGGTAACACATTATGCCGTGAAAGACTGAAATCCAGTAGCGCCCGCAAGGTCCCCCTGCTAAAGAAAGCACATGTACAGGCTCATCTGAAGTTTGCCAGTGAACATCTGAATGATTCAGAGGTCATGTGGTCAAATGAGACCAAAATCCAGCTCTTTGGCATCAACTCAACTCGCTGTGTTTGGAGGAGGAGGAATGCTGCCTATGACTCCAAGAAGACCATCCCCACTGTCAAACATGGAGGTGGAAACATTATGCTTTGGGGGTGTTTTTCTGGTAAGGGGACAGGACAACCGCACCGCATCAAAGGGACGATGGACGGAACCTCCTTCCCTCAGCCAGGGCATTAAAAATGGGTCGTGGATGCAAAGAGGAGTGGGCGCAAATTCCTTGAGATGTGTGCAAACCTGGTGGCCAACTACAAGAAATGTCTGACGTCTGTGATTGCCAACAAGGATTTGCCACCAAGTACTAAGTCATGTTTTGCAAAGGGGTCAAATACTTATTTCACTCAATAAAATTCAAATCAATGTATAACTTTTTTTGAAATGTGTTTTTCTGGATTTTTTTTCTTCTTATTCTGTCTCTCACTGTTCAGATAAACCTACCATTAAAATTACAGACTGATCATTTCTTTGTCAGGGAGCAAATGTACAAAATCAGCAGGGGATCAAATAATTTTTTCCCTCACTGTATACCGTACACTGGCTAATGGTGATTTCTGAGGACTTTTATTTTTATATATTTTCATATATTTTTATATATATATAAAAAATGTAAACATACATATGCTAATTCAGGCTAATTCCAGAAACAAACAATGTGATTTCTGTGGCATTTCACACTGACACTGTGGACCATATGTGTGTATGTGATGTAGCACTAAATGTGATGCCCTCTTTTATGTTTTAATCAACATGCTGGAGAGCTTCAATGTCTTTTTAGCCACTTCACTTTACTTTTTCTTCAACATTTCTTATAGCACAACTTGCGGTTCCCCTCTAAACTGTCCAGACGCACACACACACACACCCGGAACCAAAATCACATGTAATCATTCATAACATCACATCTTCCCCACTTTAAAAGTAAAGCACTATCTTTGGGATTCTTTACTTCTATTACTAACGTTTATGCAAAAAACAACCTTTTTTTTCTTTTATCTAACAGTAACACAATAGTTGCAGTTTAACTGTGAGATATTACAATCAACCTTTTTCTTTTTCAACTACCCCAGTCCTTGAAATATTTAACAAATTTCAATAAGCCTTTCAGGAGATCTAACAGGTCATCTTGGTCTGCAAGACATCGCAGGAGAGACATTATTTTTGCAGATTTCGCTTCCACATCTTCAGCATTTACTTTTTGGGGTTTTCATTCTTTGCTGCTTTTGCTTTGCAAAATGTGTTTTGCTCCTCTTTTTTAATGGCCTGCACTGCAGCATCTTCTCTATGTAGTTCCTTGGCTTGTGCACAAGTTATTTCAGCAGGTCTACACATATTGACTGATTTCTCCAGTGTCAGGGTCAGGGTCTTTCCCTGAGACCATTATCAGGAATCCCACAGACTATTTTGTCCCTCACCATTGAGTCTCTAAAATCTTCAAATTCACAAGTCTTACTTAGTGTGTGCAGTTTCGCAAGGTACTGGTCAAAACTCACTCCTTGTGTCTGGTCAGCAGAGAAAAACTTCTCAAAAGTGACATTCTTACTTGGAACGAAGTATTATGGAACATGTGCCACACACAAGACCTGAAATAATTGTTTGGTCTAAAAACCACACACCTGGCAACACACAAACATCATCTGACATTCACTGAATTGAACTAGATGACTGTTCCTGAGAAAATTCAGCAACTTATTATTTCAATCAATTTACGCACTAGGCTTTCTCACAACAAATCAATCTCACTGTTGGATATGTAATCTAATGATGATGAGGTAGTTCTAGGTTTCGCCTTGTTTTATATAAGCTGTATCCGATACTGCCATCCTGTGGTGAGATTGAGAATTGACCTAATACAGGAGACTTACTATCAGGTACCACAGAGTATAGAAGTAATGCATTAAGTCTCTTTATATACTTTCACAGGAAGACCAGCCTGTAACCACTTAATGAAATAGAAATAATAAATGAATTAAATGACTTGAATGAAATTTTATTTTTATACTTGTACAGAAGGAATAACACAGGCTACTGACTTAACACCTTACTACACACTGTCACTTTAAATTTCATTCATCTCAGGTTACTTTTAGAAGCATTACTGCACTTTAAAGCTTTGGACCCTGTGTTTTCTATAATGTATTATTTTCATTTTGAATGTACTTTTTTGTGATTTCAGTATTTATACCCTATACTCTTATACTTACACTCTACCCATGTGTGTACTTACCCCCACTGTTACCCATAGCCCCTCCCTGCATGCTTAGTCTCGTCAGCACTGTGAATGTCATACATGTGTCTCAGACCTTGAGTCCAAGAGAATTGTTATTTCATCTCATCACACTGTATGTGGCTGTGATTATCTTGAAATACCGCATAGTTAAAGCTCTGTGAAGAGATTCTGGCACTTAGGTTTAAAACACTTAAATCCTCATTATTCCCATCCTACAGTTCTGTTATTTATTTTAAAGTAAATTGTTCTTCATAAGTATACCAGTAATTGTTAAGAAGTTTCTGTCAGTTCACATTTCACAATACAAATCAAATCCAGCTCCAAGAAGAGATTCAGGGTCTAAGGTGATCTGTTATAAAGAAGGTATCAGCTTTCATATAAGCATTTCTTTAATGTCTCTAATGCAGTAAATAAAGTTAACAGAGCCTTAATGTAAAGTGTTATCACAGCATGTTTATATGGTTTATTACTCACATAAATAATTGTAATGTGATAAATGTATTGATTATGTCCACTGAAAAAAAAATCAGCTGAATCAGAATAAACCTAAGCTTTTAAAGTTTATTTGTAGAAAACATTGTTTTCCTTCTAGGATTAAGCTCTTATTAATTCTCAATATTCTTAAATGGAGGCTTGTGCTCTAGTCATCTCTTAATTTTGGGCAAACAAAATTTGCATTAGTCCACCCTCACAGGTTTTCTTTAAATTTTTTTTTAACATTTCACAGGCTGAAAGACCGAATTTGTCAAATGTCAGATTCATTCAATCACCGCAAAACAAAAGACTTGAAGAAACCAACTCGGGTAAAACAACAAATCTGCGCATGGAGTCCAAAATTCTGTGACCACATTAATAATCTGGGATTTTTCTTCAACTGCATTTTTTCCTATTTAAAATATAGAAAGTAAACAATAGTTAATTTAAGATTCTGTACTCTTTCTTGGTGTCTATTTAAAGGTCAGATTTTCCTCATGTCTGATCTTTTTTACTGAAGCATGTGTTCAAGTGACACACTGATGCATTTGATCTAAAATGGCTTATAAGGTTTTACATAAACTTGTGGTGTCCATGCAGCTCAAATGCACACACTCATTTAAAGCAAAAAAGGCAACATGCTAAATGCTAGAAGCTCAGAAAGGCATCTTGCATAAATTTCAAAGATTTTACTTCAAGTTGTTATCAAATAATATAATCTGTATAACAAATTAATGTATTAAATTAGAAAAAAATGCCAAAAAGAAGCATTTTTACTAGTGGTCTCAGACATTTGGACCCCACTATATATTTTATTATGGCCTTAGCAAGGCTATAAAGTGTCCAGCTTTTATATATTTCTTTTCTGTTTTGTACATTCCTTATTTTGAAGGCTAGTGTATTAATTTAAGTGTGTTCATTTATGACAGAAATGGCCTCAATGTGTCTTAAAATGTCCTTGTTTTGTCTGTGCAGGCAACATTTATAACTGATTCCAGGTGTTTTGAGGAAATGCATCTCAAGCTCTGACATACTGCTGTGGCTGAAATTGATTTTTAAGACACTAATGTACATGGAAGTTGCTGGACAAAGCTCAGCCTGATGGTGTGCTTTTAGATCATTTGTGGCATATCTTGCTTCTTGTCATAGATAAATGTGATCTGTCTGAAAATGGAAAAATGGTGTTGGCAGTAGGACTAAAAGGGAACTGGAAGCAAACATTTTGATCAGTGGAGTTAATAAAGCTTATCTAACAGTTAGAACAGCTGTCCTGTGTGACTGAACAAAAGTGAAGCAAACAGATTTCTTCAGCAGGGGGTATCTGTCTCGTAAGCTGTTTAGTGAAGAGGAATTCTGCAGTATGATTAATGCTGTCACACCTGACTAATGGTGTCTGAACTCAAGCCACCCTACACTTGGAATAAATGAGGGACGCTGTGTCCACCTGTGTCCAGGGGGTGATGTTTCACAGCGAGGGTCTGAATTCATCTATCTAATAATCCCACTCCTAATCAAACCCAGCCTTAGATATGATTTAAATTATGGTAGAATAACTATGTTACTCATATGGGAAATGTCTCAATCAATAATGCTTTACATTATGGTCCCCTTAAATGATATTATTTAACATTAGTTTACATAAACAAACCATGTATGTCAGTATTAATATACCCCGCCTACTGCTGAACAACAAAAGCTAGATTTCAGTTCACCACCAGGTAAAACAATTAGTTTGACTGAACTCAATAAATTGGTTGCTGCATTTATTGTTGAGGAGATGCAGCCACTCTTCACTGTGAAGGCGCCGACATTTTGTAATATCATCAGCAAAATCAGGGAAATGGACAGGGGCCGTGCTCTCCGATCACAAAACCTTTACAAGCTTTTTGGACAAGGCATATATAGAAATGGAGGCAGACCTGAAGAAAACATTTGCAGATTGATCTAATTTTAGAATGACTTTAGGAAGACTATATTGCACTCTTTAATGTCTTTATTAACTTGGACTGTGAGTTTACTTTGTAATGTAACACATATAGGTTTCTATGTGTATAAAATACAAAGAGAACGAGTCTACTGGTCAAATTTAAGACAAAAGTAACGTAACCAGCACAAAAGTAACGTAACACATTACTTTTTATAAAAAATAACTAAGTAATGCAATTAGTTACTTTTTTAGGGAGTAACACAATATTGTAACGCATTACTTTTAAAAGTAACTTTCCCCAACACTGAATATAATATAATAACAAATATATAATATATTTGTTATTTTTCACATTTTAGTAAACCATGTAAAGGTTGTGAAATTCTGTAAAAATGATCTGTATATGAGTGAAAAATTCAGTTTGTGTTGCGTTTAAAGGAAACTTTTATACATATACTGATGGCTAAAAATAATCAGAATGAGACCGCAATAGGAACAAATATAAACATTTATTTAAGCAAAGTCTATAAGAAGTATACAAATAAGTTTATTTCTAAACAATTCTATATATGTATTTACAATCTACAGGCTATAGATGGGAATAGGGGGAGTGGGATAGGAACAGAGGGATAGATTAATAAGGGATGATTATTAAGGGATGAGGGATCTTAAATGCTAAGGTTAAGACCTTCTTCAGGTCCTGGGGTTCACTGTACAAACCTGTAGGAAAGAAAAGAGATTTTTTAAATATTAAGTTGATCAAAAATAGAAATAAAATTATTTCACGTGTGGAGCCTGAGCAATGTAGGAAAAAGAAGTGAGAGAAAAGAAGATGAAATGAAACAGAGGAAGAAAAGATGAAGTGGGTAAGGGGAAAGACATTGCTCAGAGCTCCTCCAAAATGTCCATCATCAGCTGGACGTGCAGCTTGAGGAGTCGCTGAACTGTGGTGGCTAAGGCTGCTGGGTCACTGTAGAGCTCCAGAGGCTGAGTGAAGAGTACTTCAGCAAGCTCTGTAAGGTAATCCTATTGACAAATTCCACACACATCCAACATAGTGTCACTGAGTTTAAGATACAATCCTGAGAATTTGTGGATCGTGGCATCAGAAGATATTCAACACTTACAATAAGCACTGTGAAGTACAGCTCTGCTGCAGGCTCCCACACGTCCACGTCCCACATGCTGAAGAGCGCAAGCAGGCGCTCCAAGAAACCTCCCTTAAACTTTTGGAAAGAAAGACAAGCTTCATTAATGCCATGTCTTATCAGGTTTAAAAAATATGGAAAAAGAAAACCAGATCAAATAGACCATGTTCTGAAACTCAAACATTGCTTAGAAATCTCCTGATAAGACACTTACTGGCTGAGGTTTTGAGCCATTTATAAAGTAGCTGAAGAAAATCAGCTCAAAAAAAACATCCGGGAAGTTGTAGTGGTGGTCCTGCACAGAGTAGAAAAGATACAAAAATAAATTAGCTTTACATATTGGAGTCCTGTTTTCTATATTAGCAAAATCTGTTATCTTTAAACATCTGTCATTTCACACAGGCGTTTATTAGCTTACACAGGAGCTGAGCTCTGCTTTAATCGATTCCTGATTGGAAGGCGTCCTCAGGAATCGAATCAGGGCCTCGTAGGCCAACTGCACACCAACTGCATCCTGTTAAAGCAAACGAAAAAATCTCTGTAACTCACTTTGGCTATGGCTGAGAAACTGAAATTATTTCCATCACAAAAATGATACAGTCTTTCATCATTCTGAAGTCACCTGGTTGTTAGCTGCTGCCAGTCGCATGACCATCTTCTTTCCAGCCATGAACAAGAAGTTCTGGTTGTGGATGCTGGCAAGCAGAGTCTGAATATAAGACAGCACACAATATAAAAGTTAAAGCAGAGTGGACTTTACCTGCGCAGTAACAGCAGCTGAATAAAGGTTTTACTCACAGCAAACGCCTCACGAAGCGCGGGCACCTTCAGGCCGATTTCAGTCACCCCTCTGTCTGAAAGATGGCAGCTAAGAAACAAGAGATGTAAATGTTTAGTGTATATTAAACATACAATACACTGTTACATCATTAAAGAGTGAAGAGGATCGTACCAAATAAAGGGCACCTCCAACTCCTCTGGGTTAAGGCGCTCCTCACTCTCCTGCAAGCCAAATCATTAAATCATTAAAACTCACACAGTAAATTTTACAGTATCCGAATCAGGGGAATAGCAGCATATGTAGATACACATCAGGTCTGAAAGTCTGAATTACCTCACAGTCGTTGTGATCATAGTCCCAAGTGGAGGTGAACATCTGTCCATCTTCAGCCACATACAGCAAAGTGCAGGTTACCGTTGTAATGGTTTGCTGTTGAATAAAAAAAATATCCACACGGGAGACAAATAAAAGCACAACTGACAAAATTCTAAAAGTTACTAACTACAAGATACACTTCATGAAAGTGCAATAAATTTACCACAAAATAATGTGGCATGACGAATGATGTCTCCATTCGGTTACAGGAGATGAACTCTGTAACCCTCCCAGATTCAGCCTTAAGAGAACAAATTAAAGTGAACACAATTAGTCACTGCAATTAACAAAAGTTTTGTGATGCCACAACGAATAATCCCTCACCTGTATGCCAGTGAAACAGTCCTCTATGGAGGACTCATAAGGGAATCCCTGCAAATGACAAAAAGCTGAAACTCAAGATCTATTTCACAAACGTGAGCGTCTAATAATCATCAAGGTCAATTCTCTTCCTCAGAGTAATTAAGTCTGTGATTACCATGTGATTCAAGCTGCTCGTCTTGGTGGATTTAAACCAACAAAGACGGCTCTGTGGGCCCCTTATCATCCCCAGGAAGTATGTTTTCATTTCCACTGACTGAAAATAGAGAAACAAAACTAAACATTAGAACTTGTAAAGATGGGTGTTTGTGTGTTTGTATCTCAGCTGCTGCACTGTAGAATACCTTGAACTGGGAGATGGAGGCCTGTGCAGAGAGGAACTGAATATTACACCAAGCGCTGATCAGCTCACCAGCATCGAGCGGCTGTGAAAAGTAGAGCAGGAAGATCATGAGTGCTTCTGATCACAGCAGTTTCATACTAATATTCTGTCACTTACAGTAAAAACAACCTTGTAAAATCCAGTGATCAGCTTTAGGAAATAAATGAAAGCTTTGGTTACCAGAAAAACAGGTGAAGGGTCTTGAGGTTGTTCGGTGGGCAGCAGCTGGATGTTCGGCTCAACAAACTTAAAACACACAAACACAATTAGTCACTGCAGTTCATAACATTTTGTGATGCCACAATGAATAATCCCTTACCTGAATGCCAGTGAAACTCTCCTTATCACTGGTATAATAAGGGAATCTCTGTAAAAGACAATTAGATGAAACTCAAGATCTACAAGCACATTTCACAAAAGTGCTCTTCTAAAAATCATGTCAGTTGAAAAATGTCCATTCTCTTCATCAGAGTAATAAAGACTGTGATTACCTCGCGAGTCAAGCAGTGTGTCTCTGCGCTTTCAAACCAGCAGAGCCGACTCTCTGGACCCCTCATCATTCCAATCATGTCTCTGCTTATGTCCACTGGCCAGAAATAGAGAAACAAAACTTAACATTAGATCTTGTAAAGAAGGATGTTTGTGTGTTTGTATCTCAGTTACAGCAGTGTAGAATACCTGGGAGAGGGAGGAGACTACAGACACACTGAACATCACGGCAGGCACTGTCCGGCTCATCAGCATCGAGCGGCTGTGAAATGTAGAGCATGAAGATCATAAGTGCTTCTGATCATATCAGATTTATACTAACATTCTTTACAGTAAAAACAACCTTGTAAAATCCATTGATTGGCTTTAGGAAATAAATGAAGGATTTTCTTACCAGAATGACAGCTGAAGGTTCTTCGTGTGGTTCGGTGGGCAGCAGCTGCAGGATTGGCTCAATGACCTTAACACACACACACAAACACACACAAACACACACACACAAAAACACACACACAAACACACACAAACACACACACACACACTTAGAAAAAAGTGGCCTGTCGGTTTTAAATGAAGTTAAAATATTACTATTTAACTGACACATACCTGGAGGACAGAGGGAGTATCTGCTGATTCCTCCAGCACATCCACAGGCTCTGCAATAGATTATTTTTCTGTGACTCAGAATTATGACTCTTCAATTACACAATATCAAACTTTCCTATTAATGCATAAAAGTTAATAAAGCAGTGAGTTTGATAATTAGTTAACTTGGGAAGAAACAGAAAAATTGTAGCAGTCAGATTGTGTAAATTCACTGTACATGTGACCTGATTAAACTCTCTAAAACCTCCTGCCCCTGTCCACCACCCAAATCTATAAAAAATATTATACTGTATAATTATTAAAACCTTTATACTCACTATGATATTGTGGAAATGAAACGATTAGTGAAGTTCTCTAGGTAGATACCATACACCGCTCAGCCATAACATTATGACCACCTGCCTAATATGCTGTTGGTCCCCTTTTTGCTGACAAAACAGCCCTGACCTGTCGAGGCATGGACTCCACTAGATCCCTGAAGGTGTGCTGTGGTATCTGGCACCAAGATGTTAGCAGCAGATCCTTTAAGTCCTGGAAGTTGCGAGGTGGGGCCTCCATGGATTGGACTTGTTTGTCCAGCACATCCCACAGATGCTCGATTGGATTGAGATCTGGGGAATTTGGAAGCCAAGTCAACACCTCATTCTCATTGTTGTGGTCATCAAACCATTCCTGATCCATTTTTGCTTTGGGGCACGGTGCATCATCCTGCTGAAAGAGGCCACAGACATCAGGAAATACCGTTACCATCAAAGGGTGTAGATGGCCTGCAACAATGCTTAGGTAGGTGGTTCATGTCAAAGCAACATCCATATGGATGGCAGGACCAAAAGGTTTCCCAGCAAAACATTGCCCAAAGCATGACACTGCCTCCGCCAGCTTGCCCTCTTCCCATAGTGCATCCTGGTGCCATGTGCACACACACCCGTCCATCCACGCCATGTTAAAGAAAACTTGATTTATCAGACCAGGTCACCTTCTTCCATTGCTTCGTGGTCCAGTTCTGATGCTCACGTGCCCATTGTTGGTGCTTTCAGTGGTGCACAGGGGTCAACATGGGCGCCCTGACTATGCAGTCCCATGAGTAACAAACCGTGATTTACTGTGTATTCGGACACCTTTCTATCAGAACCAGCATTAACTTCTTCAGCAATTTGGGCAACAGTAGCTCATCTTGTGGATCGGACCACATGGGCCAGCCTTCACTCTCCACGTGCATCAGTGAGCCTTGGCCGCCCATGACCCTGTCACTGGTTCACCACCGTTCCTGCTTTGGACCACGTTTGATAGATACTGACCACTGCAGACCGGGAACATCCCACAAGAGCTGCAGTTTTGGAGATGCTCTGATCCAGTCGTGCAGCCATCACCATTTGTCAAACTCGCTCAAATCCTTTCACTTTCCCATTTTTCCTGCTTTTAACACATCAACTATGAGGACAAAATGTTCACCTGCTGCCTAATATATCCCACACACTAACAGGTGCCATGATGAGGAGATCATCAGTCTTATTCACTTCACTTGTCGGTGGTCATAATGTTATGGCTGATCGGTGTACATCTGTAACCATGCCCTTTAGCGCGAGAGCTGATTAATCAGTAGTCTAAGTATGATTTAGTATAAAACCAGTAGTCAGGGTTGTTAAAAGTGACTTTTTAATGGGGATGAGTATTATATTGTGGAAATAAACTAAATTCTCGTTACCCGAGCTCATCAACTCGGTTCAGGATTTTAGTGTGTAATTTAAAGCAGCAGCATGTTCACTAACAGGTGAACTATTATTAGGAGAAATATCATATTCACATTAATATAACCAATAAAGTGTTAAATAATTACAACAAATATACAAGTTCTCTCGGTAGATATGATTAGTCCAAATATTACACTGTCATTGAAATCGCTAAAAATCGGCTAAAGTCCGTTAGCGCGCTAGCTGCTGAATCACAAAGCTAAGCACGATTTATTTTATTAAAACCAGGAGAAGGGGTTGTTAAGAATGGACTTCTAATGGGGTAAATATTTCATTGTGGAAATAAAATAAATTCTTAAACCGAGCTTAATGATTTTATTGTGTAGTTTAAACCAGTAGCCAGGTTCGCTAGCACGGTAACTAGCATTAGGCTAATTCACGGCAAGATGAGGTGTCTTGTGTGCTACATAACATTAGACTGTAACACTGTCACTTTAACATGATTTATTGTAGAAACAGTGTGGCATTAAAGGATAAAGATCATCCTACCTTGAGGACACTGAGTGTGTTCAGCAGGAGCAAATTATAAAATGTAAAATATATAATTTGTAAATGCATTTTTTACGGACTTCACTTCCTGGTTTCCATACAGTTCGGTTTTTCTCGGAGGTTTTCGGTAGATGCCGTAAACAGGAGTTTTTTTTTTTTTTTTAAGGTCGTATCGTCTTTAAACTGGTCCTACAGCTTGAATTCTAACTGTACAGCTACATGCTGCCTTAAACTTCAGCTATGCTTCACTCCCTGGGCTTCCCGGACATTTCAGCTTATTATTATGATCATTATTATTATTTATTCATTATTGACTCTTGTTACTAGTTAGTGCTGGCTTATACTAGTTAGTGTTGGTTTATACTAGTTAGTGCTGGTTTATACTAGTTAGTGCTGGTTTATACTAGTTAGTGCTGGTTTATATTGGTTTATACTAGTTAGTGCTGTTTTATACTAATTAGTGTTGGTTTATACTAGTTAGTGCTGTTTTATACTAGTTAATGTTGGTTTATACTGGTTCTGAAGGTCGCAAGATTTGGATTATCTTTTGGCATTTTTGCTACACCCCTGTTTCGGATTTCTCTGTACTCCACTACTGGATTTGACTCCTACACCGACTCTACAGCGCAGCGATGATGAACTTCGGGGGAGGAGCCGAGCCTCAGCACCCGGATGTGGATCCCGAGCCCGGATGGAGCGGACTGTACGACCCCTGGAACGGTGAGTTACTGAGTTTCCTCTTTTTCACTTAAGTATAAAGTCTTTTAAACACCGCGTTATTACAAAAAAAACCACAATCAGGAATATCGTTTTATATGATTAGATGGTTTTGAGAAATTCTGTTCGGCTAATCTTTATTCGGCTAATCGCTTTACGTACACGATCAGTATGCTAAAGCTAGCGGACAAAATGGCAGACTCCAGTGAAACGAGCAGGGAAGAAGAAAACAGTGTTGATGTTTTCAGATATGTTAACATCAGCTTTTCATAAAAGTCCCAATGTTTACTTAACGTTTGTTAAAGTTTACTAAGTCAAGCCGAGGAGTATTAGCAAAGATTAGCTAGACGGCTAGTTAGCATGTAGCTAAGTAATTGTTTTTCAATGTTCATAGTTTTTTTTGATGGAGTGAATAGAATAAGTTAAAATACTTACAATAACATGAAGTAACTTATTATTTTAAGGATTTTTCATTGTCCGTGTTTGTCGAGTTGTTAAAGCGGAGAGAGAAAGGGGCTGTGAGGAAAGGCAGCTAGCTGAACAAAACCAATCGGTACAAATAAATGGAGCTAGTGTGGCAATGTAGAGTGCAGCTTAGGCAAAAATATCAAGCTGTTTGTTTCAATTCTGTTCAGCAAGGTTTTGTTTCTAGCTGTCGTGAATAAAATAGTTAGGAGTAGTGTAATTTACGATAAAGGGCGAATTTTTGAGAGGAGACACAATTGGACTCAAAGGGGATGTGAACCACTGGAGTAAGAAAGTGCTAAAGTAATAGACTGTAATAGAAATGTATTTTAATCTGCATTTTTTGGGGGAAGATATTTTTAAGCATTGAAATAAGTGCACAGTGTGACTAACAGTGAAGCCGTGATACTGGAAGAGCCCTGTATAACACCTATAAATGCAGCTAAAATGTAAATACTGAGTTTTTAATGCAGTGTTATAGGAAGATTACAGTAATATAACTTGTGTAAATACTTCTTGTTTTGATAGTGAGGCTTTCCTGCTTTACAAAACATACACAATGCTATTAAAATAAGGTTTTCTGCTTCCTTTTATGAGATGTTATTAGATGTGTTTCATTGTCTGTCCATCTTCTTTGACACAGGGAGACGGAGGGAGACGTTTGTGTTTCCACAAGATGAGCTCAACTACAACAGAGAGCTCAGCGCTAACGAGGACGACAACAGCCGACCTGCTCAGCAAAATGAAGCTGGAGATGGTGGTGAACATGAGGTGTCAACGAGGAACCTGTCCCCTGATAGAAGCCCATCCCCACCTGTGAGAGGCCTCTCTCCTCTCAGGACCCCATCCCCTGTGAGCTACTAATGCTACAATTAGTCTGTTTCTTCACAAATTAACTAGCTAACTAACTCACAGGTTTATTAACTTTTAAGCATTAGAAAGAAAGGAGAGAAAAATTTACAAGGTCTCTCTCTCTCTCTCTACTACCTTATAAATTTGGCCATTTTAATGTTTTACATTTAACAGAAAATATTAGTTGTAATTAAACTTACATGAAACTAATTTATTGCAGAAGCTGTGGATTTGCTGAGAGAATCGTCAGATACTCCCTCAGTCCTCCAGGTATGTGTCAGTAAAATATTTTAACTACATTTGAAACGTGTAGGCTGCTTTTGTCTAAGTGTGTGTGTGTGTGTGTGTGTGTGTCTTAAGGTTGTTGAGCCAATCCTGCCGCAGCTACCCACAGAAACTCACTCCACATCTTCAGCTGTTGTTCTGGTAACCAAACCTGTCATTTATTTACTAAATCTGATCTCTGGATTTTCCAAGTGACAGAATGTTTGAAAGTGTTAGTGTGAAACTGCTATGATAAAAAACACTGATGATCCTCATCTTCTACTTTTCACAGCCCCTCAGTGCTGGTGAGCTGAACAGCACCTGCTGTAATGTTGAGTACAACACTGCAGACTCCTCCAACTCCCAGTCTGGGGTATTGTACAGTGCTGCAGCTGAGATACAAACACACACACATCCTTCTTTACAAGTTCTAATGTTTAGTTTTGTTGAAACCGCACACTGCTGGACTCTCGAGGTAATCACGCTATTTATTACTCTCATGAAGAGATTCCACTTTAACGATTATTAAAAGAGAACTTAAATGAAATGCGGTTGTAGATCTTGAGTTTCATCTAATTGTCGTTTGCAGGGATTCCCTTTTCATAACAACTGTGAGGACAGTTTCCCTGGCATTCAGGTAAGGGCTTGTTCATTGTGTCATCACTAAATTGTGTTAATTGCAGTTACTAATTGTGTTTGTGTGTTTTAAGGTCGTTGAGCCAAACCTACAGCTGCTGCCAAACGAACATGACCAGGAATCTTCACCCGTCCTTCTGGTAACCAAACCTTTCCTTTATTTACTAAAGCTGATCACTGTATTTCACAGGGTTGTTTTGACTGTAAAGAAAGTGAGAGAATGTTACTTGTGTTATTATAAAATGGCTGTGATAGGAAGCAGTTATGTTCATCATGCTCTTCATTTCACAGACGCTTGATGCTGGTGAGCTGATCAGCACCTGCTGAAATATCCAGTTCCTCTCTGCACGCACCTTTACCTTCCTGTCTGGGGTATTGTACAGTGCTGCAGCTGAGATACAAACACACACACATCCTTCTTTACAAGTTCTAATGTTTAGTTTCTCTATTTCTAGGCAGTGGACGTTAAGGGATACTTCCTCGGGATGATAAGGGGTCCTGAGAGTGGTTTTTGCTGGTTTAAAACCACCAAGACGCGCTACTTCGACCAGCTGGTAATCACCATCTTTGTTACTCTGATGAAGAGAATTGATATTAATGATTATTAGATGAACACTTTTGAGAAGTAGATCTTGAGTTTCAGCTAATTGTCATTTGCAGGGATTCCCTTATCAGACCACCATCGAGGACCATTTCACTGTCATACAGGTGAGGGATTATCTGTTGTGGCGTCACAAAACTTTTGTTAGTTGCAGTGACTAATTGTGTTCACTTCAAATTGTTCTCTTAAGGCTGAATATGGGAAGGTTACAGAGCTCCTTTCCTGTAACCGGGTGGAAACCATCATGGAGCCACTTGAGGATTATGTGGTAAATTTATTGCAATGTCATGAAGTCTTTATTGTAGATAGTAACTCTTGGAATTTTGTACACATATGGGTCTGCAGTGTTTTTATATATTTTTTTAATTTAACAGCAAACCTTTAAAAAGGTGTCCTGCACGTTCCTGCATGTGGCTAAAGATGGTCAGGTGAACACCTCCACCTGGGAGCAGGAGCAGGTTGACTCTCCCCACAGTGATTCAGAGGAACAGTACGACTCTGAGGTAATTCTGTGTTTCAGACCTGATGTGTATCTACAGATGCTGCTATTCCCCTGAATGGGAGGCTGTAACATTTACTGTGTGAGTTTTAATGATTTATTGCTAATGTGTCTTGCAGGAGAGTGAGGAGAGCCTTAGCCAAGAGGAGATGGAGGTGCCCTTTACTTGGTACGCTTCTCTTCACAGTTTAATGGTATAAAGGAGTAATGTATGTTTAATACACTAAGCATGTAAATCTTTTGTTTCTTAGGGACCATCTTACAGAGAGAGGGGTAACTGATATCGGCCTGAAGCTGCATGCTCTCCGTGAGGCGTTCGCTGTGAGTAAAACCTTTGTTTAGCTGCTGTTTTTGCTCAGGGGAAGTTCACTCTGCTTTAACTTATATTATGTGCTGTCTTATATTCAGATTCATCTTACCTGCATCCACAATCAGAACTTCTTGTTCGTTATGGGGAAGAAGATTGTGATGCGTCTGGCAGCAGTTAACAACCAGGTGACTTCAGAATGATGATAGACTGTTTCCTTGTGCAAAATACTTTCAGTTACTGGGCTTTAAAATGATGTAGTTGTCAAACAAATGTGGTAATGAGTAATTAAGGAATAATAATTAAAATAACAAGCATCAAAAGCTAATTTTTCTAACAATCACAGCCTGCTAAAAAAGGACACTTGGACATTTTGTGGAAGCTCTGAGCAATGTCCTTCCTTCTACCAAATTCCTCTTTTCTTCCTTCTGTTCCATTTCTTTTCCCTCACTTCTTTTCTATACATTGCTCAAGCTCTCCACACGTAAGTAGAAATTAATTTTATTCTTATTTTTGATGAACTTAATATTAAAGTATACTCTTTTCTTCCCTACAGGTCTGTAGAGTGAACCCAGCACCCAAGGAGTAGTTTTAATATCCCTCATCCCTCATAGAGCGTCCCTTATCAGTCTATCCCTCTATCCTTGTCTATATAGATAACTGCTAATAGTAATTAGTATAAATAGTAGCTGCAAATAATATTGTTGTAAATAAACTTATAGTTGTATAGTGTTTATATAGTTTACTTTAATAAATGTTTTCATTTGCTCCTATTACCGTCTCATTCTGATTATTTTTAGTCATCAGTATGTCTACTGTATAACTGCAATAGTGTGAATGAGAGTACATTCCTACACACCATAAAGTCTGATCATCTTTATTTGCACTGACCTTCATCAGTGATGCTGCCACTGCTGGAGCCACCACTACTTTTAGAACATGGTTGGGAAGAAGCAAAAGACAGGGTTTCACCAATTAGAGGTTTAGGAGACAATTAGACACTTATTAAGACTATTTGTACAGTCCCCTCTGAAAATATTCAAATGTTTTTTTTATACTTTGAAGACAATTTGGCTTTAAGTTCCAAAAAAGTATATAAGGCTATAGACCAGAATTCTCAGATTTCATTTCCAGATATTTACATCTAGATGTGTAAACAACAACCTGTTATTTGAAATCTCTTATTTTTTCCACAATCAAAATACTGGACATGTGACTGGTGTGTCCTGTTGCACAGATGTCCTGTGCTGACTGAATGAATGCTACTGATACTGAACAATTGGGAGAGCTGGTACAGTTCACAAAGTCTCAGAATGATTTTGCTCTCTGGTCAGCTCTCCTCATTTCTCTAGCTGGTCATTTAAACTCAGTAAAGATGAATGTTTTGCCTAGATTTCTGTATTTATTTCAGTGTTCAAAATTTTATCTCTAAAACTTTATTATATTTATTATATCTATTATTTATTATATCTAAGACTTTAAACCCACACATTTCATCTGTTTTTTGGGGGGAAAACAAGCCAGAATTCGGAGGGAAATACTTCAAAAACCAAAGGTTGAGGGTGGGCTTGCCCTTCATAATTTCTTATTTTACAACTGGGTGACAAATATACAATCTACACTGTTCTGGTTTCAGAGTCATTTCGGGCTCTGTGATTGGGTCCCAGCTTGGGTCAGTATTGAAGAGGGTTCTTGCTCCCCGGCCTGACCAGCTGCACTACTGTGTGGTCCTCTTACTGCCGTCTCACGTTTTCCTAAAAGTAATTCCTTTGTCCAGCAATTATTACGAATTTGGTCCCAGAATTTTGATCCATAACTTTTTGGCTTAAATCTTTAAATGTTTTTCCACTGTGACAAAGAAACAGATCAAGCCTTGTCCTTTGGTTGCACTTATCGGACTTCCTCCGAGTGTCACAGGTTTGTCCGGATGTTCTGCAAACGCTTTTGCTTTTTTAACATTATTAGCTAGATGGCATATTCTTCTGCTATGGAAACAAATTCTCCCTCCATCTTTTGATGACTGGCAGTAAGATGTTATGAGCTTCATTCATTTGGATAAAATTAGGTACACAATAAAGGGCAATACTGGCATATTTTCTGAAACTTGGGGCCATTAATTATTATTTTTTCTGATTATGTGAATTCTTCTTCTATAGTTGGTCAGTCTAATCATTAGGATGTCCTTATAATTGTGGCTTGATCTTGATCAAAAGTGTATTGAGTACAAGTATGTGCACTGTGTATACATAATTTATATTAATGTTTTGTTTGCTGATGTAAACGATTGTGATTATATTTAGTTAGTTAGTTAGTTAGTTAGTTAGTCTCTAAACTCAAATTCAGTTTCTTCTGTACATATTTGACATACACTATTTTTTGGTTTGTATAACTGTATATATATAATCAGAAAGAGGACATTCTTTAAAAAAGAGAGATTTGATTTGAAACCTGAACTGCTATCAGGTCCATGCTGAACACCTTCTGACCAATCCAAATCAAGTATAAATTTTAATCTCAATACTGCACATAATTATCAAATAAAAGTCTATCCAGCTGTTATCCAAAAGTCTGAAATAATGTTTCTCTTAAGTGTTTTAATTCAAATCCATATTTTGGTGTGATTTATACACATGGGTTTGTCCATTCTGACTTTTATTATGTCCATTTTATGATGAAACAGGAAAAGACTTTGAAAATCATCTGTCATTTTCTGATCATGATAAATATCAACACAACTAGACTGAAATATACAGGTAAGATCTGCAACTAATTGTAACATGAACAGAGCAAGATATAAACTGATATCTACTGGTTTCCTGTCAGGGTTGTGGACTGTTTTCTGGTCACTAGAGGCCCCCACTGCCTTTTTGTTGGTGTCCAGTCTCTGACATTATGTCTAATAGGTGTCTCCTGTGCTTTGTTTAGGTTTGTGTATTTAAGTCACCCTTTTCCTCCACAAATACTTTGCTTAGTGTTTCCTGTACCTTGATTAAGTCTAGGTCAGCCGTGTGCTCTGTTTTATGGCCTTGTCCTTAAAAGACTTTGTGCATCTGGTATAGTTCTTTGTTTTGATTGATTGACAAGTGCTCTTTTGAATGCCTTATGGATTTATTTTGTGGACTAATTAGAATGACTTTTTGGAAGTATTGACTTTGTTTTTTGATTAGACTCCTGTGAACCTTTTGTATGCTTTTGGATTAACCTTGTGGATTTTGGGGATTTATTCTTTGGAAGAATAAATGTCTACTGTCAAGTCTTTTGAGCTGACTTGTTGGATTTGTTTTGTGGATTATTTGACCTGCATTATTATCTAATTAAAGATAAGTAAACATTTCTCCAGAACTGTGATCTGGTTATCTGCATTTCTGTTCAGCCCCCTTTGATTGTGTTCAAGTTTTCTCACTAGTCCTGCCCTCAGTCGCTGCCATAACCCACTGTTTTATTTTTTTTTTTATATATATATATTTCATTCAGAGCTCTAGTGAAGACCACACCTCTATGGGTCAGGGCTGCAGGGCTATTTTGGCAGCAAAAGGAGGACTAACAATATTAGGCAGGTGGTCATAATGTTATGGCTTAAATGTTTATGCATATATATATATATATATATATATATATATATACTACTGGTCAAAAGTTTTAGAACACCCCAATTTTTCCAGTTTTTTATTGAAAATTATTCAGTTTAATGTCTCATTGCACTCTGAAATGAAAGCATAGTACAAATAAGCAACTGGAGTTAAAAAAGAAATCATGGAATCAATCTATAGACCAAAATGTATTCTAAACTTTTGACTCATCGAAGTAGCCACCTTTGGCAGATATAACAGCTGAACACACTCGTGGCATTCTTTCTACAATAGAAATGAAATATTCTTCAGAAAGTTCTTCCCAAATCTGTTGCAGAAGTTTCCATAAATGTGTGGCACTTGTAGCTTTGCTTTCACTCTTCTGTCCAGTTCATCCCAAACCAGCTCCATGGGGTTTAAGTCTGGAGACTGTGCTGGCCACTCCATGTTTTCAAGCTTACCATCTTGTTCTTTTTTCCTGAGGTAGTTCTGGCATAGCTTGGACTTATGTTTTGGGTCATTATCTTGCTGTAGGATGAACCCCTGACCAACTAGGTGCATACCAGAGGGTATTGCATGGCGCTGCAGAATGCTGTGGTAGCCGTTTTGGTTCAGGGTGCCTCTCACTCTGTACAAGTCACCGACCCTGGATCCAGCAAAACAGCCCCAGACCATCACACTTCCTCCTCCATGTTTGACAGTTGATGCCACACACTGTGGAACCATCCTTTCGCCTACTCGAAGGCGTACAAAGATCCTGCGTGACGAACTGAAGATTTCAATTTTTGATTCATCAGTCCATAATACCTTCTTCCAGTCTTCAGTGGTCCAATGGCGGTGTTTCATGGCCCAGGCAAGCCTCTTTGTCTTATTCTGACGTCTTTGTAATGGCTTTCTTGCTGCAACTCGTCCTGTCAAACCTGCAGCTCAAAGTCTTCTCTTCACAGTTGAAACTGAGACTTGCTTACTACGACCACTATCAAGCTGTGCTTGAAGCTGTTGTCCTGTGAGCTGCCTATCACACAAGCTGTTAACTCTCAGAAATTTGTCCTCTGATTCAGTTGTGGCTTTGGGTCTGCCAGACCTCTTCCTGTCAGAGTTTGCCCCAGTTTCTGAGTGCCTTTTGATGGTGAAGGAAACTGTACTCACTGACACCTTGACTTTCTTTGCAATTTCTCTGTAGGAAAGACCTACATTTTTAAGTGTTATGATGGTCTGTCTCTCTTCCGTTGTTAATTGCTTTTTTCTCACCATTTTTGTAGCAACACGCTACTTTCTGCAGTACAATACTGTTCAACTGATGCTCACGAGGGTATGGTACCACAGTGTGTTCCAACACTGCTTTTATGCAGACAGAGGGGGTTGTAAGTAATCCAGAAAAGTTGGAACACCTGTAGGAATTAGTAGCACCAGCTTTCAAGGCTTGATCAACCTCCATTGCTGCAGAACAGCTTTAAATTGTTAACCCATTTTGTGTTCCCTGAAAAAGGCCTTTTTGTATAGAGTTGAAACCAGATATTTACATACACCTCAGAAAAAAACACTTTTTTTTCTTTACTGTCAAACATTAAATCAGAGTAAACTTTTTCTGTTTTATACCAGTAAATATTAACATATTTTTTGCATTTGTTAAATGTCAGAATTGAGTGAGGAAGAACTTAATGTCAAAAAAAGTCAAAAATATAAGTCAAAAATTTACATACACTTCCTTAGTATTTGGTAGAATTGCTCTGAAACTGTTTCACTTGGGCCAAACTTTTCGGGTATCCTTCCACAAGCTTTCTACAATAGTTTGCTGGAATTTTGGCCCACTCCTCTTGACAGAACTGGTGTAACTGGGTCAGGTTTGTAGGCCTTCTTGCTCGCACTCGCCTTTTCAGTGCCGCCCACAAATTTTCCATAGGATTGAGATCAAGGCTTTGTGATGGCCACTCCAATACCTTGACTTTGTTGTCCTTAAGCCACTTTGTAACTAATTTGGAGGTATGCTTGGGGTCATTGTCCATTTGGAAGACCCATTTGCACCCAAGCTTTAACTTCCTGGCTGATGTCTTCAGATGTTGCTTCAATATATCCACATAATTTTCTTTTCTCATGATGCCATCTATTTTGTGAAGTGCACCAGTCCCTTCTGCAGCAAAGCAGCCCCACAACATTATACTACCATCCCCATACTTCACAGTTGGGATGGTGTTCTGAGGCTTCAAAGCTTCGCCCTTTTTCCTCCAAATATACCATTTATCATTATGGCTGAACAGTTCAATTTTTGTTTCGTCAGACCACAGGACATGTCTCCAGAAATTAAGATTTTTGTCCCCATGTGCAGGGGACAAAACTGTAGTCTGGCTTTCTTATGGTGGTTTTGAAGTAATGGCTTTCTCCTCCCAGAGTAACCTTTCAGTTCATGGTGGTACAGGACTTGTTTTACTGTGGATAATGACAGTGTCTTACCAGTTTCAGCCAGCATCTTCACAAGGTCTTTTGCTGTTGTCCTGGGGTTGATTCGCACATTTCGCACCAAAAAACGTTCCTCTCTGGGACTCAGAATCCGTCTCCTCCCTGAGCAGTATGATGGTTGTACATTCCCATGTTTTTTATACTTGCGTATTATTGTCTGAACAGATGAACGTGGGACCTTCAGGAATCTGGAAATTGCACCTAAGGATGAGCCACACTTGTGGAGGTCCACAATTCTTTTTCTGAAGTCTTGGTTGATTTCTCTTGATTTTCCCATGATGTCAAAGAAAGAGGCTCTGTGTTTGAGGTGTGCCTTTATATGCATCCACAGGTGTGCCACCAATTAACTCAAATGGAATCAATTAACCTATCAGAAGCTTCTTAAGCTTAGAATGGAATCATCTGGAGTTTTCTTTTTGTTTAAAGACACAATAAACTTAGTGTATGTATACTTCTGACTTTGATGAAGTGATAAAAAATACATAAAAATTCTCCCTCGCTTGATTTTGACATTTAACAAATGCAAAAAATATGTTAATATTTATTGATCTAAAACAGAAAAAGTTTACTCTGATTTAATGTTTGACAGTAAAGAAAAAAAAGTTTTTGTGTTTTTTTCTGAAGTGTATGTAAATATCTGGTTTCAACTGTAATTCTGAAATGTACATTATTTTTCAGTTTTGGGTAACCTTACCTTTTTTTTTTAACCTCTGGCAGTTCACCACTTACCTTTGTACCATTTCAAGCTATTCATTGGACTTGAACGACTTGAATTGCAATAAATAACTGGAAAAATTGGGGTGTTCTAAAACTTTTGACCGGTAGTGTATGTGTGTGTATATACACACTTTACTGTGCAAACAGTGTGTATGTGTAAAAATAAGAATTAATAAGAAAAAAAGCTCAGATATTTAGAGACAGACCTTTTTTATTTATATATCTATTATATAAGTCAGTATGAGTGAGAGTGAGGGGAATCACCTAGTCCCACCCCCTGTGAGGAGTCCATCCCTTCTCAGGACCCCACCCCCTGTGAGGAGTCCATCCTCCCTCAGGACCCCACCCCCTGTGAGGAGTCCATCCCTTCTCAGTACCCCACCCCCTGTGAGGAGTCCATCCTCCCTCAGGACCCCACCCCCTGTGAGGAGTCCATCCCCTCTCAGGACCCTACCCCCTTTGAGGAGGCCACCACCTTCAGGGAGTCCACAGCCTTCAACAGCTCCTTTGCCCCAGCCTTATTTCAATATCGACATCCACAGCATTGTGTCTGGTATGTACTATGCTCCTGCCACAGTGATAACTCCTGTCCCACGCCAGGGCATAAGGAGGAGGCGGGACGAAGAGGATGGCAATCAAGAAGCCCCTCTGAGTAGACGGCATCCTGTGGAGCCTGATGGGGAGGTGGAGTTCATCAGGACGCCTGTCCTAGTCCCCACTTGGGTAGTTAGTATTTTTGTGAACGAGATGTAACTTTAAAAAGCTCAGTCTTCACCTCATGTTCATCCCCTCGTATTCATGATGTAAGGTATGTATCTGTGGTAAGTATGTGTGGTAAGTATTTCACCCCTAGATTTCAGCATTAGTCTCATCTCTATCATAATCTATAAATGTAAACCATTTTAATGATTGTAGAATTGTAGAAAATGTCTGCTGGTTTTTACATTTAGTTTTTGTTAAATGTATAGAATCTTTAGATTATTAATGTTGTTTTTTTATTTCCTGTGTATTAGTCTAATTTACATTAATAATATAATTATATTAATATAATTTGCATTGTTGTTGATTTATGCATTTCTGTAAATATGTAAATATTACATTTTTAAGATTTTTTTCAATAAGTTATAAAAATGTAGTGTACTCCCACCCCCCGAATCCCCCCCATTCCCTTCTAAACCCCCTAAACACCCCCACCCCCAAGTTTAGAGTTTATTAAGATATTTATACCACAGCGATTTCCCAATGATAGCAATGTTTCATTTATTAAACATTAATGTTACATACAGTAAGCATTTCATAAAAATGTCACATCAACCTTTTTAAGAATCACTTTATTAAACAACAATCAGTTTTTAAATTCATTCATCGTCTCAGATTATGTCTGGCATACACATTTATTTTAGAAATAATTATTATTAATATTAACGTATAATAAATGCTACTAAAATAATGCTAAAGTGATCGTACTAAAATGTTTTAAAATAATGCACACATTTCAAGCATTTTGTTGTGGTATAAAATATGTTAATATCTGTAATAAATTTAAAGTTCATCATTGCTTGTAAATAGTTATAAATAGTTAATAAATTATTTTTTTTGTTCAATACTCCTGTGTCTCCAGTGTCTTTTTTTATAACACATCATAAGCATTTCTCATTTATTTCTCATATAATTACACTGTAGAAATTCTCCATCTGCTGGAACTTTGGTGTTCAGAAGTAATTCCACTGTTTTCCTCTCACAAGCAAATACTTTCTAGCCAACAGTCTAAACCTGTTAAATCTGTAGAACTAATGATCTGGTGTTGTTGTAATGCCAAATAAACTGATAACAAGTGAAGCTCAAGATGTGATTTTAATTGTACATGTTCAAGTTAATTCACAAAGGTGATTGCAGCATGTTGGTCAAGTGATCAGTTCATAGATGAGACTTAGGAACTAACGCACCATGAGGAAGAAACTTCAGAGTTCAAAGCAGCATCAGCTCTAAATATGGAGGAAAAGCTGTCAGAGAGATGTTGTGGTCAGATAGACACCAGGGTTTGGATAACAAGTTTGTATGCGTTATTTTTATTTTAGATTATACATTATTAAAAACAAACTGGTCCATCCTATCTATCTATCTATCTATCGATCGATCGATCGATCGATTGATCGATCGATTGTCAATGTGTGAATATACTTTGCCCCAAAAAAAGGGAAAAGCATTATGAGTCAGAAATATATTTTGTTCACTACTTGTGAAATGGTGTGGATTAAAAGACAAATAATACAAAATGAAAAAGAATAAAATAAATCAACAACAAAGAATTACAAACCAGCAAGTTCCAGTGATTGTTGTTAACAAGCACAAAAGACAGAACTGCATCATAGTTGTCAAAATGGAACTACAGTAGTGTCGTGGCTGGGTGGACATCTGGAATTTCTGAGCTGAGGAAGAAATCACATTATAACATGAACTGAAGTTTATTAACAGACTTGACATGAACACCATGTACCTCATAGTGCATACACAAGCACACCCTTCACATCACATGGCACCATGGCTCTACTTTCTTTTTGTACATACACGTCCTAGACTATATCAACACATTTGTCTTTAAAAACAGACAATAACAATTTACTACTTTTCCAACTCATCTCAAAACATTTTCCTTTTTACTTTTTTTGTATTATATTTAATACACTACACTCACTGTACCACTTTCCCAAATAACACAACAGCCAACCAAAATAAATAAATAAATAAACCCTTAACAAAAAATCCACAGCATCTTTATCCAGATTCATTGGGGTTTTACAGATTTAACCTCTGGCATACTCTTCAGACACAGAAAGGCTTAATGTTAACAGACCTTTGAGATATTTCTGATACTACTGTTGAATTTTCACTTGCTCTTAACCCTGTTCCTGAAGTGTCACAGACGTTTTGTCTGACAGCTCTTCCACATCCTGCTCAGTATTCATTCATTTTGTTGCTTTTAACTGATCTACATGCTTTTTGTAGGACTTGCCCTTTCCCCAGACCAGGTAAGTAACTGGACCTAATGGCCTTCCACTTCTCTTCCCTTCCCCTGAACTGCTTCACATGTACCTTCTGCTGTGGATAAAATACTCTCACATGAACTGAACTTCTTATTTGCGTTTGCTGCTTTTCCTGCATTTGAGAAGAGAACTGTGGCTGTATCTGTGATAGCCTTCTTCTAATTTTTCTTTTCAGAAACAATTCAGATGGGACTGAAGTATTTCTGTAACAGAAAAAAAATCTGTCAATGCAATGTGGAAGTGTGATGCCTAATTGTTTTTGCTTGTCCAATGACTGCTTAAAGGTTTACAAATTGAGGTCCATTTTTATTTTAATAAAAATTTTTTATTTTTATAAATAAATTTTTTAATTAATTAATTAGGTTTTAATTAATATGTACATTGTGGTGTAATTTATACACATTGATTTGTCCATTATGACTTTTATTATGTCCATTTTATGATGAAAAAGGAATATAAACTGATATCTACTGGTTTCCTGTCAGGGTTGTGGACTGTTTTCTGGTCACTAGAGGCCCCCACTGCCTTTTTGTTGGTGTCCGGTCTCTGTCATTATGTCTAATAGGTGTCTCCTGTGCTTTGTTTAGGTTTGTGTATTTAAGTCACAGGGACCTTCAAAGATGATGAAAATACCCAGATCTGTGCCTCAGCAGAATCTTGCCTCTTAGGTCTACAAACTATGATGTGTTTTTGTTATGACTGTTAATGAAGTTTTAGAAAAATCTCAAGTGTGATCAGTGGAAATCACATGTACCTAAGCTATAATTTTAGCACCACAGATAATTAACTTTCTTTAATTAAATTATCTACTGAAATGTGTTATTCCAAAACCTCATGAAAACCTGTTTATGAGTTCAATCCATTTTAGAGTATGACTGTAATGTTATAAAATGAGTGAAAAATCAAGGGGTCTGTTTACTTTCTGACTGCACTGTACCTTTATATTATAATGGTAAGCCAGTCATTGACAGCTGCAGAATGCTCAATAATCCTCCAACATCCAGTCACCATTTAAAACTTGACACTCGAGGCCACAACACAGTGATGGGCATCAAATTCCACCGAGTCTGAACAATGCACCAGGCAGAAAAGTCACTGTTCATTCCATTTGCCATTTATGATACAGATATGAGTTTAACAGGAAGCTAAAGAAATGAGTTCATTCATTCATTCATGAAATACTGGCTACACTCTTTAATTAAAAGAATCACACAAGAATTTGTTTGCATTTTGCACCATGACACTGATAGTCCAATTGACACTGACATATTGACAACCATTGATATATTTTAATACTTTTCAGCTAAAAGTTCTGACATCTGATGTAAAAATGAGAAATTAGCAATTAGGGTCATTAGTATCATATTTGTCTTCAAAGTAATTAACTGATCATTTTTTGAATATGACTAATATCCTGACTTTAGACATAATTCAGTGACTTGTATATCTGTAAATGTATTAGTGTACATGTCTGCTTTGTTCATTGCACTAAAACAACTATTTGATGAAAAAAATGGATATGACTTTATACTTTTTTTTTTAATCATATTACTTTCATGCAAATGTCACAGTTCTCTGAACACCTATAGTGCTAAAGGCAGCTACAAACTATTCATCCATTCATCAACTAATGTTTAGCTTGGTTTATCACCAGTCTTCTATCATGTCTTCTTTTACATTTAGTTCAATCTACAAGCAACAACACTCTATTCACCCTTAGAATTTAAGATACTGGGAACAGGAAAGTCACTCACACATGACATTTTGAACACATCATCTCACACCTCATATCAACCGTATAGTTTATAGGCTACCAGTTTATAAAAATAAGTAAAAATTTTGCATTTAGTTTTATAAAAATGAAAATGGATCAGTTGGTTATAACCCTATTTGTCTTTATATACAATTCTCCTGATGTGAAGGAAAACTCGCCTGAACCAGTTAGTTAAATGCTTAGCTAGCCAGGCTGCAAATATAAACATGTAAAGTAATAAGACACAGACCACACAACATTTCGGTCACAACCTTACAAGGAGCACATTCTCAGCAGCTACTACTGAACTAATAGAGGTGTAGGTGACATTTATAGGTACTGATATTCATACATTTTATATACATATTACAGATGCAGCTCCACAATACGTGTTTTTTTTCCCCATTCAAGATCAGATGCTTCCCAGATGGGGAGAGTAAGCATGAGATTTGTGCGGAGTTCTTTTCACATTTCTCCTTTCTCTCTTCTGTCTCCACAGTAACCTTTGCACTCATTCACTGTAACACTAATTTAGGGACACAAATAGCAGAGACCATGGATATGACTAAGCAAGCCTATTATGTCAAACCATAATAAAACAACTCACACTGAAGGAGCCTGTTTGAAGGTACATTACCCTCCATTAGAATTCAGCTTGCATTTAGAAGGTGTTATGGCTAGCTCAGCAGTGAAAGACCTGGGTGTAATATTAGACAGCAACTTGTCCTTTAAAAATCATATTTCCAGTATTACTAAAACAGCCTTCCACCTTAGAAATATTGCCAAGCTTAGGAACATTTTATCTGTATCTGATGCAGAAAAGCTAGTTCATGCATTCATGACCTCCAGACTGGACGACTGTAATGCATTACTAGGTGGTTGTCCTGCATCTTCAATAAACAAGCTACAGTTAGTCCAGAATGCAGCCTCCAGAGTTCTGACCAGATCAAGAAAATATGATCATATAACCCCAATTTTATTATCCCTGCACCTGTTAAGTCTAGAATTGATTATAAACTAGCAGTACTTACATACAAGGCTCTAAATGGTTTAGCTCCCACGTATCTAACCAGTCTTCTGACACACTACAATCCACCACGCTCTTCAAGATCACAAAACTCCGGACTTCTGGTAGTTCCCAGAATATTAAAGTCTACAAAAGGAGGTAGAGCCTTTTCGTATTTAGCTCCCAAATTTTGGAATAGTCTTCCTGACAGTGTTCAGGGCTCAGACACATTCTCCCAGTTTACAAGTAGATTAAAGACATATCTCTTTAGCCTGTCATACACATAACACACCCAATAACCTTGTACTGCAGTACATCTGATCAAATGCACATTATCATCTAGTTCTGCTAATATTATGAATGCTAATTCCTTTCCACCTGTTCCTTTTTCTACCCGAGGCATCTGGAGATTGTGCCAGCTCCAGTAGACAGAGGCCAACCCTGTGAGGAACCTGAGGCATTCCACCCCACTCAAAGGACACATTCATGAAGATTATGAAGAAGGGAAGCATCTTTCCTTCTAGCTGGTCACCAGATTTCCCTGTAAGCCAGTCGTTTGCATGCAATGTTTTGACTTTGGCTCCCAGACAGTGTGGTGTAAATATATCATGGCCTTTTTTCTAGTCAAATAAGGATGTGGAGACACACTGGTGGATCAGAGAAATATAATATCTGCATTGTATTATTTATTTATTTGATCTGATTTGAAGTAGTATTATAACAAGCGATTAATTATATATAATATTTAAATAATTATATATAATAATTATATATATTAATAATTATTTTGAAATAATTATTTTATGAGTATTGTTAATTTCCATCAATCTAACCTAACACTAGCCTACAATCTCCACAGAAGGTTGATCTGAAAAAGAGACCTCAGTCTGGGAATTCCTCCACATCTAAGAGTACATCCCCTACCCTGACTCCATCGCCATCCCCAACTCCTAAGCCTCTAATTGGTGAAACCCTGTCTTCTGCTTCTTCCCAACCATGTTCTAAAAGTAGTGGTGGCTCCAGCAGTGGCAGCATCACTGATGAAGGTCAGTGCAAATAAAGATGATCAGACTTTATGGTGTGTAGGAATGTACTCTCATTCACACTATTGCAGTTATACAGTAGACATACTGACGACTAAAAATAATCAGAATGAGACGGTAATAGGAGCAAATGAAAACATTTATTAAAGTAAACTATATAAACACTATACAACTATAAGTTTATTTACAACAATATTATTTGCAGCTACTATTTATACTAATTACTATTAGCAGTTATCTATATAGACAAGGATAGAGGGATAGATTGATAAGGGACGCTCTGTGAGGGATGAGGGATATTAAAACTACTCCTTGGGTGCTGGGTTCACTCTACAGACCTGTAGGGAAGAAAAGATTATACTTTAATATTAAGTTCATCAAAAATAAGAATTAAATTAATTTCTACTTACGTGTGGAGAGCTTGAGCAATGTATAGAAAAGAAGTGAGGGAAAAGAAATGGAACAGAAGGAAGAAAAGAGGAATTTGGTAGAAGGAAGGACATTGCTCAGAGCTTCCACAAAATGTCCATCATCTTCTGGACACTCTGTCTGAGGAAAGGTCTCAGTTTGCTGGCTAAGGCTGCTGGGTCTTGGTAGAACTCCGGGGGCTGAGTAAACAGCACTTCAGCGAGATCTGTAAGCTGATCCTATAGACAAATTACATCATCACTGTCACAATCCAACATAGTGTCACTGAGTTTAGGATACAATACTGAGAATTTGTGGATCACAGCATCAGAAGATATTAGACACTTACAATAAGCACTTTAAAGTAGGTCCTTGCTGCAGGCTTCCACACGTCTACCTCCCACATGCTGATGAGAGCAAACAGGCACTCCAAGAATCCTCCCTTAAGCTTTAGGAAAGAAAGACGACAAGCTCCATTAATATCATGTCATATCAGGGTTAACAACATGGAAAAATAAAATGAGATAAAATAAACCATGTTCTGAAACTACATTCAAGCATGGCTTTTAAATCTCCTGATAAGACTCTTACTGTCTCAGGTATTGAGCTGTTTGTAAAATAGCCGAATAGAAGCAGCTCGAAAAAGATGTCCACGAAGTTGTAGTGGTAGACCTGCACAGAAGAGAAAAGTTACAAGAAGAAATTAGCTTTACATAATGGAGTCCTGTTTTCTATCACATCAAAATCTTGTAGATTTAAACATTTGTCATGTTACACAAGCATTTATAAGCTTACATAGGACCCGGAGAGCTCTGCTGCAATAGAGTCCTGATAAGAAGGAGTCTTCAGGAAACGAATCAGAGCCTCGTAGGCCAGCTGTACACGACCTGCATCCTGTTAAAGCAAACAAACAAAATAATCACTTTGGCTTCAGTTTTTTTAACGTGGAAACTCATTTTAAACCCTAAAATGAAGCAGTATGTAAGCCTCAGCATGTCCAGTACTTTACTAAAGATACACAGATGATGTATGACATGGGCCAAATGTCCAACTACTGCATATCCCAGAGCCCTCTTCATTATGTACATTTTATTTTAATATTTATCCTAAGAATGTCCTTTTTTTAGCAGGCTGTGATTGTTATAAAATTAGCTTTTGATGCTTGTTATTTTAATTATTATTCCTTAATTATATTCCTCATATTACTCATGAATCTGAATATAAGACAGCACATAATATAAGTTAAAGCAGAGTGAACGTCCCCTGAGCAAAAACAGCAGCTAAACAAAGGTTTTACTCACAGCGAACGCCTCACGGAGAGCATGCAGCTTCAGGCCGATATCAGTTACCCCTCTCTCTGTAAGATGGTCCCTAAGAAACAAAAGATTTACATGCTTAGTGTATTAAACATACATTACTCCTTTATACCATTAAACTGTGAAGAGAAGCGTACCAAGTAAAGGGCACCTCCATCTCCTCTTGGCTAAGGCTCTCCTCACTCTCCTGCAAGACACATTAGCAATAAATCATTAAAACTCACACAGTAAATGTTACAGCCTCCCATTCAGGGGAATAGCAGCCTCTGTAGATACACATCAGGTCTGAAACACAGAATTACCTCAGAGTCGTCCTGTTCCTCTGAATCACTGTGGGGAGAGTCAACCTGCTCCTGCTCCCAGGTGGAGGTGTTCACCTGACCATCTTTAGCCACATGCAGGAACGTGCAGGACACCTTTTTAAAGGTTTGCTGTTAAATTAAAAAAATATATAAAAACACTGCAGACCCATATGTGTACAAAATTCCAAGAGTTACTATCTACAATAAAGACTTCATGACATTGCAATAAATTTACCACATAATCCTCAAGTGGCTCCATGATGGTTTCCACCCAGTTACAGGAAAGGAGCTCTGTAACCTTCCCATATTCAGCCTTAAGAGAACAATTTGAAGCGAACACAATTAGTCACTGCAACTAACAAAAGTTTTGTGACGCCACAACAGATAATCCCTCACCTGTATGGCAGTGAAATGGTCTTCGATGGTGGTCTGATAAGGGAATCCCTGCAAATGACAATTAGCTGAAACTCAAGATCTACTTCTCAAAAGTGTTCATCTAATAATCATTAATATCAATTCTCTTCATCAGAGTAACAAAGATGGTGATTACCAGCTGGTCAAAGTAGCGCGTCTTGGTGGTTTTAAACCAGCAAAAACCACTCTCAGGACCCCTTATCATCCTGAGGAAGTATCCCTTAACGTCCACTACCTAGAAATAGAGAAACCAAACTAAACATTAGAACTTGTAAAGAAGGATGTGTGTGTGTTTGTATCTCAGCTGCAGCACTGTACAATACCCCAGACAGGAAGGTAAAGGTGCGTGCAGAGAGGAACTGGATATTTCGGCAGGCGCTGATCAGCTCACCAGCATCGAGCGTCTGTGAAATGAAGAGCATGATGAACATAACGGCTTCCTATCACAGCCATTTTATAATAACACAAGTAACATTCTCTCACTTTCTTTACAGTCAAAACAACCCTGTGAAATACAGTGATCAGATTTAGTAAATAAAGGAAAGGTTTGGTTACCAGAACAACAGCTGAAGATGTGGAGTGAGTTTCTGTGGGTAGCTGCGGCAGGATTGGCTCAACAACCTTAAGACACACACACACACACACACACACACACACACTTAGACAAAAGCAGCCTACACGTTTCAAATGTAGTTAAAATATTTTACTGACACATACCTGGAGGACTGAGGGAGTATCTGACGATTCTCCCAGGAAATCCACAGCTTCTCCAATAAATTAGTTTCATGTAAGTTTAATTACAACTAATATTTTCTGTTAAATGTAAAACATTAAAATGGCCAAATTTATAAGGTAGTAGAGAAAGAGAGAGAGAGAGAGAGAGACCTTGTAAAATTTTCTCTCCTTTCTTTCTAATGCTTAAAAGTTAATAAACCTGTGAGTTAGTTAGCTAGTTAATTTGTGAAGAAACAGACTAATTGTAGCATTAGTAGCTTGTGTAAATTCACTGTACATGTGACTGATTAAACTCTCTAAATCCTCAAGTCCAGGCATCCTGATGAACTCCATCTCCCCATCAGGATAAACACGCTGCCGTCTACTCAGAGGGGCTTCTTGATTGCCATCCTCTTCGTCCCGCCTCCTCCTTATGCCCTGGCGTGGGACAGGAGTTATCATTGTGGCAGGAGCATAGTACATACCAGCCACAATGTTGTGGATGTCGATATTGAAATAAGGCTGGGGCAAAGGAACTGTTGAAGGCTGTGGACTCCCTGAAGGTGGTGGCCTCCTCAAAGGGGATGGGGTCTAGAGAGGGGATGGACTCCTCAAAGGGGATGGGGTCCTGAAAGGGGATGGACTGCTCACAGGGGATGGGGTCCTGAGAGGAGAGAGGCCTCTCACAGGTGGGGATGGGCTTCTATCAAGGGACAGGTTCCTCGTTGACACCTCATGTTCACCACCATCTCCAGCTTCATTTTGCTGAGCAGGTCGGCTGTTGTCGTCCTCGTTAGTGCTGAGCTCTCTGTTGTAGTTGAGCTCATCTTGTGGAAACACAAACGTCTCCCTCCGTCTCCCTGTGTCAAAGAAGATGAACAGACAATGAAACACATCTAATAACATCTCATAAAAGGAAGCAGAAAACCTTATTTTAATAGCACTGTGTATGGTTTGTAAAGCAGGAAAGCCTCACTATCAAAACAAGAAGTATTTACACAAGTTATATTACTGTAATCTTCCTATAACACTGCATTAAAAACTCAGTATTTACATTTTAGCTGCATTTATAGGTGTTATACAGGGCTCTTCCAGTATCACGGCTTCACTGTTAGTCACACTGTGCACTTATTTCAATGCTTAAAAATATCTTCCCCCAAAAAATGCAGATTAAAATACATTTCTATTACAGTCTATTACTTTAGCACTTTCTTACTCCAGTGGTTCACATCCCCTTTGAGTCCAATTGTGTCTCCTCTCAAAAATTCGCCCTTTATCGTAAATTACACTACTCCTAACTATTTTATTCACGACAGCTAGAAACAAAACCTTGCTGAACAGAATTGAAACAAACAGCTTGATATTTTTGCCTAAGCTGCACTCTACATTGCCACACTAGCTCCATTTATTTGTACCGATTGGTTTTGTTCAGCTAGCTGCCTTTCCTCACAGCCCCTTTCTCTCTCCGCTTTAACAACTCGACAAACACGGACAATGAAAAATCCTTAAAATAATAAGTTACTTCATGTTATTGTAAGTATTTTAACTTATTCTATTCACTCCATCAAAAAAAAACTATAAACACTGAAAAACAATTACTTAGCTACATGCTAACTAGCCGTCTAGCTAATCTTTGCTAATACTCCTCGGCTTGACTTAGTAAACTTTAGCAAACGTTAAGTAAACATTGGGACTTTTATGAAAAGCTGATGTTAACATATCTGAAAACATCAACACTGTTTTCTTCTTCCCTGCTCGTTTCACTGGAGTCTGCCATTTTGTCCGCTAGCTTTAGCATACTGATCGGGTACGTAAAGCGATTAGCCGAATAAAGATTAGCCGAACAGAATTTCTCAAAACCATCTAATCATATAAAACGATATTCCTGATTGTGGTTTTTTGTAATAACGCGGTGTTTAAAAGACTTTATACTTAAGTGAAAAAGAGGAAACTCAGTAACTCACCGTTCCAGGGGTCGTACAGTCCGCTCCATCCGGGCTCGGGATCCACATCCGGGTGCTGAGGCTCGGCTCCTCCCCCGAAGTTCATCATCGCTGCGCTGTAGAGTCGGTGTAGGAGTCAAATCCAGTAGTGGAGTACAGAGAAATCCGAAACAGGGGTGTAGCAAAAATGCCAAAAGATAATCCAAATCTTGCGACCTTCAGAACCAGTATAAACAAGCACTAACTAGTATAAAACAGCACTAACTAGTATAAACCAATATAAACCAGCACTAACTAGTATAAACCAATATAAACCAGCACTAACTAGTATAAACCAGCACTAACTAGTATAAACCAGTATAAACCAGCACTAACTAGTAACAAGAGTCAATAATGAATAAATAATAATAATAATCATAATAATAAGCTGAAATGTCCGGGAAGCCCAGGGAGTGAAGCATAGCTGAAGTTTAAGGCAGCATGTAGCTGTACAGTTAGAATTCAAGCTGTAGGACCAGTTTAAAGACGATACGACCTTAAAAAAAAAAAAAAACTCCTGTTTACGGCATCTACCGAAAACCTCCGAGAAAAACCGAACTGTACGGAAACCAGGAAGTGAAGTCCGTAAAAAATGCATTTACAAATTATATATTTTACATTTCATAATTTGCTCCTGCTGAACACACTCAGTGTCCTCAAGGTAGGATGATCTTTATCCTTTAATGCCACACTGTTTCTACAATAAATCATGTTAAAGTGACAGTGTTACAGTCTAATGTTATGTAGCACACAAGACACCTCATCTTGCCGTGAATTAGCCTAATGCTAGTTACCTGGCTACTGGTTTAAACTACACAATAAAATCATTAAGCTCGGTTTAAGAATTTATTTTATTTCCACAATGAAATATTTACCCCATTAGAAGTCCATTCTTAACAACCCCTTCTCCTGCTTTTAATAAAATAAATCGTGCTTAGCTTTGTGATTCAGCAGCTAGCGCGCTAACGGACTTTAGCCGATTTTTAGCGATTTCAATGACAGTGTAATATTTGGACTAATCATATCTACCGAGAGAACTTGTATATTTGTTGTAATTATTTAACACTTTATTGGTTATATTAATGTGAATATGATATTTCTCCTAATAATAGTTCACCTGTTAGTGAACATGCTGCTGCTTTAAATTACACACTAAAATCCTGAACGAGTTGATGAGCTCGGGTAACGAGAATTTCATTTATTTCCACAATATAATACTCATCCCCATTAAAAAGTCACTTTTAACAACCCTGACTACTGGTTTTATACTAAATCATACTTAGACTACTGATTAATCAGCTCTCGCGCTAAAGGGCATGGTTACAGATGTACACCGATCAGCCATAACATTATGACCACCGACAGGTGCAGTGAATAAGACTGATGATCTCCTCATCATGGCACCTGTTAGTGTGAAATAAAAATTAAATTAAAAATAAAAGAAGAGATTTTTTGGGATACAAAGAGGTGTACCCTGTGGAGGTGTCCAAGTAGATTATTTTGGTACTAGTTTGGGGTCACAGGGTCACATGACCTAGAAGCTATTGAAGAAATAGTGTTTTTTTTAAATAAAAATTAAATTAAAAATAAAAGAAGAGATTTTTTGGGATACAAAGAGGTGTACCCTGTGGAGGTGTCCAAGTAGATTATTTTGGTACTACTTTGGGGTCACAGGGTCACATGACCTAGAAGCTATTGAAGAAATAGTGTTTTTTTTTTTCAGTCGTACAGAAATTTGTCGACGGTCCCTAAACTACCGCTTCCGAATGTCTGTCTAATGTCTGAATATCAAGCTAACTTCACCGCGGTCTAACAAGCCGAATAACCTATCAGTATAACAAGTTTGAAATATACCCATACCCTCTTACAACCCCCATATGATACAGGTCTGGGAAGTGGGATCAACAAGCTGACTAGGAAGCAAGCAGAGGCTGCTGTTTTGAGAATGTGCCACTAACCCTTTTTCTAATAAAATAAATGAAAACCCATTAATGGAAGCTGTGATTCCTTTAAGCATAGTTAATTATCAAATATTATATACATTTTGGAATTATAGACACAAATGTTTATATATCTGATTTATTTTGCAATCTTTAATACACTAGAGATGAGGCGATATACCTCACCTCTAGTGAGTGGCCCAGATCTTTGTATATTTTTCTGCTTGTGGCCTTCAGTGAAAAAACTTGGACACCCCTGCATTAGATGATCACAAGCATACCTAATATTCTCTCTCTTTCTCTCCTCTGTTGAGCTAAACTGACTACTCCAGAGTTCCCAGTGTTCCGAGTACCCAGTGTGATGGCTTTTTCTCTTCGGACCTGCCTGATTCATACTGATACCCTACTTCTGGCTGGAATCTTGTTGCTTAAAGGTGCTCACTGCTACTGGGAATAGCTTTGCATGGACAGCTTGGAGACTCATGTGACTGCTGTGCATAGAACCACTTGAATGCTATGGTGCCAGCTTTGAACTGCTGTTGCGGTGGTTGGTTTTGCACTCAGATGTGAATCATTGAACATTTGATGACTTCAGTAGGAAGGAATTAGTGTTAAATCTGTAATGCACTACGGTGATTTATAAGCTGCTCAAAGCTCCTGGTTAGGTACCTGACTATATGAACCTGTAGAAAGAACAGTATTTATAATCACACTCTCCAGCGTGACTCTCAAAGTTTCTTCTCAGGGGGATCTACCTTGACACCATTACCTCAGGTTTGCTCATCAGAGATAAATAAATAAATAAAAAAATAAATTGAATTTTAAACTTTGTAATTTCTGTTCAAAATTTTTTATATTTCTTTAAAGCTGCTTTGAGACAATGTCCTGATTTATTTGATGTTTTTAATGGTTGAATGGTTTTAAATACATCCTTTATAAATTGAGGCTGTATAAGATGTTATAAACATTTTTCTGTTAAAACTATTTACATTTCTTTTTTTTTTATATATTTGTCTGTTGAGGTCTTTGGTTCCAGCAGGAATCTGCAAAATAAAACAAACAGATTAAAACAGACTGATAGAAAACAGTGTATTCTTATTTCACACGTTTTTATGCAATTATCTTTTCTTAGTATAATTCCATAATCATGTTAAACTGTGCTACAGAACTCAATACTGATTCAATACAATCACATAATCTAGACTGTTACAGCATGCCATAGCTCGTATTTCATATGTTTAGTGTATCCTCGCTGTCTAACCTGGAGATTGTCTTAAACTCTCTCCGTGAACCACTCGTGGTTGATGATGTCCTCGATAGATGGCCTCAAATCAGGTTCGAGCTCCAGGCACCACAGCACCAGATCAACGAAATCTGTGTGTGCAGTGACGAGACAGAAGTTCAGCCATTTTGTTTTTTTTTGTGAGATTTACAGCTGCATCATAAAGGTATAAATGTGATGGACTCACCTCGAGACACATAAGGAGAGAATTCCAGGTGTCCATCTTCAATGTCGCTCTCGGATTCAAAGGGATAGTCTCCGCAGACCAGGTTGAACAACAGAATTCCCAGACCCCAGATGGTAGCAGGAATGCCCATATACGTGTTGGAAATCACCCACTCTGGAGGAGAGAATGCAGGCGTGCCTGAGTGTGAAAAGAAAAAGCAAAGTTAGCATTGTTAAACACGAAAAAAAAAATTTAAACTACGTCCTCTGCTGCATTCCCTTCGATTCTATTGCATCTCTATTTCCAAATTACCTGCAAACTTTCTGTATGGGACATCCAACAGCAATTCTCCACAGCCGAAGTCAATCAGTTTGACTTCCAGAGTGTCGGTGTTGATGAGCAGATTCTGGGATTTGATGTCACGGTGTAGCACTCTACGGTCACAGCAATGCTGAACCGCTCGAATCACCTGCCGCATGATGTCTCTTGTCTGATCTTCAGTCAGACAACCTCCCTGACTTTTAGCGAATTCATGGATGTCTACACAGGGGCTGGGTCTCTCCAGTACCAAGGCGATGTGATCTGGCATTTCAAACCACTCCAGGAGCTCAATAATATTGCTACACTGAGGTGATTCGGACACAAGCTTCATCAGTGCCACCTCCGCATGCACCTTGCCCTTCACTCCAGGCTAAAATTAAAACAGACATGGCCAGCATGGGTTTGGTGTGAATGCATCTAAACTATGATAAACAGATGGATTGATTTCCTTTATGTTAGTAGGAATAAGTAAACAGTCACATTGATGTGCACACATATTGGTCTGCATTCAGTTGCATCGTGAGCACAAAATACTAGAAAGTTCACTTACAATGTTCATGGGCTGGATGAAGTGATCCTTCTTCGTAAATTTGATGGCAACCTGTTCATGCATACAAAACATAATTAGTTATCAACATTTCTTTCCACAGCCATTTGCATTACATATAAACACAGACAGATTCAAATAAACCCCAATCTTATCAACATTTGGAAGAGGAATTAACTCTCAGGAAGCTGCACAACAGAAACTAACCATGTTTAGTTCTAACCAGCAGCTTCTATAGAGTGCAGTTTGTTTTATGAGGGGGAGGGAGAACACTTACCTCTTTCCCATCTTCGTTCCGAGTGGCCGCGTAGACAGACCCGAAGCCTCCCTTCCCGAGCAACTTTCCCATGGTGTACCGAGAAGCAAGGGCAGCTGTTAAACAGACAATAATTTTTTTTAACTGAAATTGAATTAAGAAAGGAAGCGTGTCAGGCTCAGTGACCTCTCCTGAGAGTAAAGAATGAGACTTGTGTTGTTAACAGCTATTAAACTGTATTATATTATGTTTCTGAGAACAGTAAAGTATTGCCAATATGAGTATCTAATAAAAGTATAACAAGTCTTTATCTCCTAAAATCTGTTTCCTCCCTATGGAGGATTCTAACATACCTTCTAGGTCCAGATCAGTATCCGCGAAAGCAGGCATCTTGTCCTTAACAGAGTAACTTCCTTCACTCGAGTCACTCGAGTTACTTCCTTCACTCGAGTCACTCGAGTTACTTCCGTCACTCTTTGCATTTTCTGAGTTCTGAAATTCAGAGGTGGTAGATGTCGCATGCTGCTCTGGCGCAGGATTAGCGTTTGCATCCCCGACTTTGAGTCTGTGCAGCTGCATAACCTCTTGCATCCACTCAGGTACTTCTCCATGTCCTTGCAAATTGATAAACCGCTACAAGACAAATGAGGAAAGTTACATTAGTCATGAAGACTTTACATTATTTTGCATTTCAAACCTGGAAACCATTTAACAATCATTAATAATCTTATTTACCGAAATGAGCCGTTCAGTGAAGCTCTTTTTGAAGATGTTGGGGAAGGTGATGACTGCCCTGGCGATGACCTCATAGTATTGAAGAGCTTCATCAGGAAAGTCAGTGAAGACTAAACGGTTGGCATGACACAACTTGAACATCTAAGGAAGACAGAGTCATTCATCCTCAGTATTCAGTGTTTAAATTTGACCGGTCAGTACCCATGAAACTGAAAAGAAGAGGAATTCCAACCTGGAAGTTTGGCTGTGCCAGGCCTGAGGTCAGCGACAGCACGTATTCGTAAACCTCTGTTCTCTCAATGGCTGCTGTCAGGACTGTCATACCAAATGGCAGACTGGTGCAAATAGAAAAATGTGTCAGTAGCAAGTCAGGAAAAACACAAAACACCTCTCACCACTCTCTTTCTCTCTCTCTCTCTCTCTCTCTCTTTCTCTCTCTCTCTCTCTCTCTCTCTCACACACACACACACACACATATACAAGCAAATACCTGTTGCATCCGATTAGGTCAAACTGACTCCGTGTCCCCAGCTCCACTTTTGCCGCCACGTAGCAGATGTGCGCAGCGTATGTCAGTTCCCTGCTGGCTGCAGGCGAAAGATTAAACATGCATATGAGAAAACAGTTAAAGAAATGATTACAGCATTTTCAGAAATATGAGGTTACTGTGGTGTTTATCAGTACCGAGATCATCTCCCATCTTAATAACAGCTTCTCTGTGATCATCGTCTGGGGCAGAGGAGCACAAGAGCTGTGCCAGAGGAAGACACCATTTGCTCAGGAACTTGAATTCATGAAGCTGCAGCAGAAATTTTCGAGTTAGTCAGAATGTTTGCAAAAACAATGCACAATCATGTACAGACAGATGCTGATATACTGACATTTGATGTCTTCTTCCTCAGTAAGCTGTAGCTCTTGAAGAGAGTTGTAGCGATCTGAGCCATTATCACTTTCTGCAAAAGAAATATCATGATGTTCCACATATTGATCTTTCATGAAAAAATATTTGCTTACAAAATCAAATACCACACGTACAATAACTATAACTATCACACTTACTCCACTGTTGTGGCAGAACAAGTCCATCATCTGCCAATATAAGTAAGCCTCCTTGTTGTCAACTTGGTCAGCATGCTGGAGACACTTGTTTGCCTGGCACTGGATGTACTGAATCAGATCCTTTTTGTCCATCACATTGCTGCAACACATGTTGGAACAGTGGGATTACTGCATGAGGATTACCCAGCACACATCTGAAATGCCTTTCGATATGATTTAAAATATTCCTGCTTATAACCTGTGAGTGTACAATGAGAACAGAAAGAGGGTTTCACCTCATAAGTGGGCCAGGAAAAGCTGCATCCATAGAATCTTCCCAGACGCCATCATCAGGTGCAGGCACGAAGCTGGGCGTATCTGGAGTTAAAAGCTCAGTTAGGGCTACATGACTACATGAATGTTATTCATTTTACAGTATTTTGTACAGTTCTTGTATTAACTGTCTCCAAAACTACATATTTCGAGAGAGACTTAAGTTAAATGATTACTTTTATGTGTGTGTGTGTGTGTGTGTGTGTGTGTGTGTGTGTCGTACCTGCAAAGAATCCATTTAAAGCACGGACATCTGCTTTCTCTTTGAAGTTGTGGTTCAATACATCCACCATTTTCAAAAATGTTCTGTAAAACTGTGGAAAATGAACAGTTAGCAATATATGTGGACATTCTGGCTCATTTTCACAGTTCTCAAACAAAACAAAACAGTTCAGAAAACAGAAAAGATGAACAATACCGGCTTTCACCACTGGAGGTCATTATGACCGAGATATTAATCAGTTTTTACACAGTCAGGATTCATCGGCTAGTAAATTTCCCTCATTAGCCGTCTACAAAGAGTCGGTGTGATGTGCTCGACTGTTTCAAACCATTTGTTTTTGTATTTCGTGACAACCGCAGTCGTTTATTAATGTTATTTATCATTTAAAATCGGATCTATGTTTTTAATATTCACTCACCTATCGGGTGAAAAAGAAGTTTAGGTTTGTGTTTGTAGTAGTTTGTAATGTGGTTGTTGTCCAAATCCTCCTAACGCGATACCAGCTCTGAAACACGGTCCAGTAACTGTTACTATGGCAGCGCTTTATAGCGTCACGGCTGATTCTGCTACGTAAAAATGTTCGATACGTATTGCTATTTTTTTTTTTTGGAGGGGGGAGGGGGGGTGTCGGGGTAAATACAAACACAGAAAATACAAACACAGAACAGCAGGGAGCTTAACAACTATAACATATAAGAGTACACACAGGCAACATCAGCAATGGGGCACATAAATAAATGAATAAATAAATAAATAAATAAATAAATAAATAAATAAATAAATAAAAATTAAAGACCTATGGCATAACCAGAGGTGGACAAAGTACACAACTTCCTTACTTGAGTAAAAGGACAGATACTACTGGTCAAACATTACTCCATTACAAGTAAAAGTTGTAAAGACAGGTTTTTACTTAAGTAAAAGTACAGAAGTACTAGTTTTTAAAAGTACTTAAGTATCGAAAGTAAAAAGTAAATGTCAACGCATTGTTTTTTGTTGCACTGTTGTATGCAATACTTAGAGTACCTTTTGTAGCAACCTTGTGAATATACTGACCAGTTTGTAGTATCTGTTGAATTAAAAGCTTTTAGAATGTTACAAAACCTATAGAAAATAAACAACTGAATTGACAAAAAAGACGGGTATAATCATTTTCATTTTTATTTAACACTCCTACCACCCCCAACAAAAAAGTACAGGTACATCTCAAAAAATTAGAATATCATGAAAAAGGTCAATATTTTTTGTCACTCAGTTCAGAAAGTGAAACCCATATATTATATAGATTCATTACACATAGAGTGAAATATTTCAAGCCTTTATTTCTTGAAATTGTGATGATTATGGCTTACAGATAAGGAAAACCCAAAATTCTGTGTCTCAGAAAATTAGAATATTGTGAAAAAGTTCAATATTGGAAAGTCATGGTGTCACACCCTAATCAGCTAATTACCTCAAAACACCTGCAAAGGTTTCCTGAGCTTTTAAATGGTCTCTCAGTCTACAGCAACACTGCTTTAACAAAGAGTTATATATATTTCCACATTTCATTTACATCGTTTTAATATGCATTTACACCATTCTCAAGGCTCCTCCCTCCTGTGTGCAATGCATTGTGGGCAATATTATCCATTAGAGTGTGCATCGTTCTGCACTTTGAATTTCTACTGGAAGTAGTAGACCATCCAGGAATTTTTGGAATACTCTTTTCAGTATACTACGATTTAGAGCATACTAATTCTAATTTTGAATACTATTTAGGACTATTTTTTACAATTTCATAGTATGAGAATTTGGACGCAGAATACGTTTTTGTGTGTTAACTAACATCATTACCAATGTGTTGGTGGTGTATAATATACAAAGCATATCTTCGTCCATTTTGCCAGCAATTGATCAATTGAGTTCAAAAAATTACGGTAAACCACTGAACTTTACGACAGGTGATGCTACAAGAGTGAAAAAAATCATCCTCTGAATAACGTAACTACTTTCTACTCGATGACCTGGACAGAAATGTAGTGGAGTAAAAAGTAGAATATTTGTCTTTCAAATGGAGTGAAGTTAAAGTAAGAAGTATCCAGAAAAATAACACAAAAGTAAAGTACAGATACTCAAAAAGTGTACTTAACTACAGTACTCAAGTAAATGTACTTCTTTACTGTCCACCTCTGGTGGCAAGTGGTACTGGTTTTTCTATCCTTGCTAATGGGGCAGGTCTGGCTCTTCCTTCTCTTGATCCCCCTGGCATCCTCTGGTTAGTTCCTTGTGCAGCTTTCTGGTCTGCATGTAGCATGAAGCTCTCTCACTAAGTTGACAGAGGCTTGATTTTGGGGCAACCACTGTCATTTTTCAATGTGGGGATTCACCAGGGTCCTCACCAGCTCCTCCAAAAAAGCCTCCTCTTGTAGGGTTTTCCCATGTTCCTTCCAGGAAATATTTACACATGCATTGTATGCTGAGACTTCCAGTATATTGTAAAAGACAGCCATTGGCCATCTTTTGGTCTTCCGTTTGCATGTGAAGATGGCAATGACCTTGTCTAGATTATCAATTCCTCCTTTGTTTTTGTTGTAACTCATAAGCTTGTCTGGCTTTTTGTCCTCCCTACTGCTCGCAGCAGCATTCTTGTCAGGAGCGGACATCACAAAAACATTTTTATTTTTTCTGGGACGGTATGACACAATTGTAGTTGACTCTGTAAATGCAAACTTAGAGGAAAGACGAACCCTGTCTTTTATTCCAAGAAGTGCAAGAGGAAGTTCAGGTTTATTTTTCTTGACCATTACCACTATGACAATGTCACTTTGCTCTCGGTCTCAGTATCACTTTTATTTACAAAGATATGGTCAGTAACCTAATAGACACTGTATCTCTTGCTCATGTTGAAACAGACTGATGCTGCTGCAAAATGAAACTGATAACACACATGAGCCTTATTTATAGATAGAAATGTTCAGAGAATTCTGTGCATATTGTTCACACCCCATCCCCAAAAATGATATAAAATATTCTGTGAGAAAAGTTGTGTTCCCTCGCGGTCAGGTGTCCCCATGGAAGACAGGGTGGGTGGGGGAAGGGGTAAGCTGTGTCTGTGTGCTGGGTAATTGAGCCAAATTTGATTCACAGATCAACCCATAACTTTTATATGATGCATGTATGCATATAACAGTCAATATTCTCAGCGGGTCATATTTCCCCCGTAGCACCACAGAGGTCACTTTTTTAAAGACCTTTAGAATTTACTAAAATGGTGACAGTTTCTTCTGTTGTGTTAAAATAGCTGTCTTTGAGGATATCATGAAGCCTTGTTCCAACAGAAAAAGTAAATAGTGTTTTTTACATATCTTAACTTGAAAACGGGTCGAATTTGATCCTAACACAATATAAGGGTTAACAAAGCTCTATTGAGATATGACTCACTTCCTGTTTAGGTCTTTACCATAGAATTGTATTGGATTCCACCAACATCCACCTAGGGTTTCTATAGTCTGTCATAAAAAATGAAATTGGAAATGGAAATTTATTGGGGAAAAATTATTATTTTTGGTCAAAACCCTCTGTAGATGAAACAATACTACATTTGGTGGTGATAAGATCAGTCTAGTTCACAAAAGCGTGTTTTTCAGATAATTCAAAATGGCGGTAAATTCAATATAGCTCACTTTAAGCCCAGTGGGTGCATTGGTATCACTGTGACACAAAGATTCAGATCACAACTCTAGGACAAACAATTCAAAGGTTATAAGCAACAATGTACAAGTTTGGCCTGTTGGTGGCGCTACAGAGATTTAGAAAATGGCCTCTGTTGCAGTTTGCCGACTGTGAAAGTTTTTTGTCTTCAAAATGTCCGAGTTGTGATTAAAACCGAACAATTTTCTTCTGGTGTCACACTGATGAACATTAAGGAGATTGAAACTAGACTATTTTTATTATTATTATTATTATAACTTCACTGTAATTTTATTAAACACTTTAATTAAACATTTTCTTTTCTTTTCTTTCAAAAGCAATTATAGCATTTATTACAGGTCTAGAAAGCAAACTGTACATTACAGACAGAAAACAGTACAAAGCATTGATAACATAATATTTCTTACCAAAAAAAACCTTTCATGCTATATTTCAGTTAAATAAAATGCACTTTTAGTAAAAGAGAGAGAGAGAGAGAGAGAGAGAGAGAGATAATATAGCACAGAAACAATTAGATACATTAAAGCAAAGACATTAGACATTCCTGCAAGAATAAATATATATAATGTCTTTTTACTGCATATAAATACAGTTTGTGGTGCACACACACATATACATTTATTAAAGCCACTATCCAAAAATATATATTATTCAATTACTATTTCTAAACATCTACATATTTTATTCCCCCGTTTATTCAGTCCTGATTATACAAATTTAATTATACAAAGTAAATAGTCCCTTGATCCTATATTCTATGAGCTGTTTGATTGGGTAGACTGCACACACACTGTACAATCTGCAACGATGCTCGATCTCTGCTGTTTATTTACTAACAGCTTGCATTTACTCAGTATTCTCACTAGGTGGCAGCAGCGGGTCTTTTGTATTTCACCTCAGCGTACTGGACACGCTCGTATTCCTTTGTACCACCAGTGGTCAGAGACGAGCCCTGAGTGCGGGAGGAGAAGAGAATGCTGGAGTAGTGAACATCATCCTGATGTGTGACACATACCTGTCCACTCTGGAGATCCGGGTCTTCAGTGGAGCTGTGACTTTGCCCTGATTTGGACTTTCTCCTCCTGAGAAAATTGAAAGCATTTTAAGCAAATGCAATGTGTCACTGATCCTGTAAATGATCTAACTCTGTACATACCACATCCACAGAGCTCCCACGATGATTATTAATAAACTTCAGTTTGTTATAACGTGGTTTCTTCCTCAACTCAGATTAGAGCTATAGATATAGATTATAGATCAGCTATAGATTACCTAAGGTAATTATTTCGGCTAATGGACCTCAATTTGTAAACCTTTAAGCAGTCATTGGACAAGCAAAAACAATTAGGCATCACACTTCCACATTGCATTGACAGATTTTTTTTCTGTTACAGAAATACTTCAGTCCCAATTGAATTGTTTCTGAAAAGAAAAATTAGAAGGCGGCTATCACAGATACAGCCACAGTTCTCTTCTCAAATGCAGGAAAAGCAGCAAACGCAAATAAGAAGTTCAGTTCATGTGAGAGTATTTTATCCACAGCAGAAGGTACATGTGAAGCAGTTCAGGGGAAGAGAAGTGGAAGGCCATTAGGTCCAGTTACTTACCTGGTCTGGGGAAAGGGCAAGTCCTACAAAAAGCATGTAGATCAGTTAAAAGCAACAAAATGAATGAATACTGAGCAGGATGTGGAAGCGCTGTCAGACAAAATGTCTGTGACACTTCAGGAACAGGGTTAAGAGCAAGTGAAAATTCAACAGTAGTATCAGAAATATCTCAAAGGTCTGTTAACATTAAGCCTTTCTGTGTCAGAAGAGTATGCCAGAGGTTAAATCTGTAAAACCCCAATGAATCTGGATAAAGATGCTGTGGATTTTTTGTTAAGGGTTTATTTATTTATTTATTTATTTATTTTGGTTGGCTGTTGTGTTATTTGTGAAAGTGGTACAGTGAGTGTAGTGTATTAAATATAATACAAAAAAAGTTAAAAAAAAATATGTTTTGGGATGAGTTGGAAAAGTAGTAAATTGTTATTGTCTGTTTTTAAAGACAAATGTGTTGATATAGTCTAGGACGTGTATGTACAAAAAGAAAGTAGAGCCATGGTGCCATGTGATGTGAAGGGTGTGTTTGTGTATGCACTATGAGGTACATGGTGTTCATGTCAAGTCTGTTAATAAACTTCAGTTCATGTTATAATGTGGTTTCTTCCTCAGCTCAGAAATTCCAGGTGTCCACCCAGCCACGACACTACTGTAGTTCCATTTTGACAACTATGATGCAATTCTGTCTTTTGTGCTTGTTAACAACAATCACTGGAACTTGCTGGTTTGTAATTCTTTGTTGTTGATTTTTGTTCGTTTTCATTTTGTATTATTTGTCTTTTAATCCACACCATTTCACAAGTAGTGAACAAAATATATTTCTGACTCTTTTCCTTTTTAGGTAGATAGATAGATAGATAGATAGATAGATAGATAGATAGATAGATAGATAGATAGATAGATAGATAGATAGATAGATAGATTTTATTGATACCATGAGTGATATACTGTATATATATATATAAACAGTAACAATCATTTTTGGAAAGTTCTAGCAACCACAGCTGCCAGTGTTTTTCACCACAGATGGACCAGTTTGTTTTTAATAATGTATAATCTAAAATAAAAATAACGCATAATCTAAAACAAAATCTGTGTGAAAAGAAAAATAAGTGTTGTGGTTAATTATTGAATGTTGCAGAATGGAAATCCAAACTTGTTATCCAAACCCTGGTGTCTATCTGACCACAACATCTCTCTGACAGCTTTTCCTCCATATTTAAAGCTGGTGCTGCTTTGAACTCTGGAAGTTTCTTCCTCATGGTGCGTTAGTCCCTAAGTCTCATCTATGAACTGATCACTTGACCAACATGCTGCAATCACCTTTGTGAATTAACTTGAACATGTACAATTAAAATCACATCTTGAGCTTCACTTGTTATCAGTTTATTTGGCATTACAACAACACCAGATCATTAGTTCTACAGATTTAACAGGTTTAGACTGTTGGCTAGAAAGTATTTGCTTGTGAGAGGAAAACAGTGGAATTACTTCTGAACACCAAAGTTCCAGCAGATGGAGAATTTCTACAGTGTAATTATATGAGAAATAAATGAGAAATGATTATGATGTGTTATAAAAAGACACTGGAGACACAGGAGTATTGAACAAAATAATAATTTATTAACTATTTATAACTATTTACAAGCAATGATGAACTTTAAACTTATTACAGATATTAACATATTTTATACCACAACAAAATGCTTGAATCTAATTGAAATGTGTGCATTATTTTAAAACATTTTAGTACGATCACTTTAGCATTATTTTAGTAGCATTTATTATACGTTAATATTAATAATAATTATTTCTAAAATAAATATGTGTATGCCAGACATAATCTGAGACGATGAATGAATTTAAAAACTGATTGTTGTTTAATAAAGTGATTCTTAAAAAGGTTGATGTGACATTTTTATGAAATGCTTACTGTATGTAACATTAATGTTTAATAAATGAAACATTGCTATCATTGGGAAATCGCTGTGGTATAAATATCTTAATAAACTCTAAACTTGGGGGTGGGGGTGTTTAGGGGGTTTAGAAGGGAATGGGGGATTTGGGGGTGGGGTACACTACATTTTTAAAAATGTACATCTTAAAAATGTAATATTTACATATTTACAGAAATGCATAAATCAACAACAATGCAAATTATATTAATATAATTATATTATTAACGTAAATTAGACTAATAACACAGGAAATAAATGAACATTAATAATCTAAAGATCCTATACATTTAACAAAAACTAAATGTAAAAACCAGCAGACATTTTCTACAATTCTACAATCATTAAAATGGTTTACATTTATAGATTATGATAGAGATGAGACTAATGCTGAAATCTAGGGGTGAAATACTTACCACACATACTTACCACAGATACATACCTTACATCATGAATACGAGGTGATGAACATGAGGTGAAGACTGAGCTTTTTAAAGTTACATCTCGTTCACAAAAATACTAACTACCCAAGTGGGGACTAGGACAGGCGTCCTGATGAACTCCACCTCCCCATCAGGATCCACACGCTGCCGTCTACTCAGAGGGGCTTCTTGATTGCCATCCTCTTCGTCCCGCCTCCTCCTTATGCCCTGGTGTGGGACAGGAGTTATCATTGTGGCAGGAGCATAGTACATACCAGCCACAATGTTGTGGATGTCGATATTGAAATAAGGCTGGGGCAAAGGAACTGTTGAAGGCTGTGGACTCCCTGAAAGTGGTGGCCTCCTCAAAGGGGATGGGGTCCTGAGAGGGATGGACTCCTCACAGGGATGGGGTCCTGAGAGGGGATGGACTCCTCACAGGGGATGGGGTCCTGAGAGGGGATGGACTCCTCACAGGGGGTGGGACTAGATGATTCCCTCACTCTCAGGTTGGTGACTTGTACAGAGTGAGAGGCACCCTGAACCAAAACGTCTACCACAGCATTCTGCAGCGCCATGCAATACCCTCTGGTATGCACCTAGTTGGTCAGGGGTTCATCCTACAGTAAGATAATGACCCAAAACATAAGTCCAAGCTATGCCAGAACTACCTCAGGAAAAAGAACAAGATGGTAAGCTTGAAAACATGGAGTGGCCAGCACAGTCTCCAGACTTAAACCCCATGGAGCTGGTTTGGGATGAACTGGACAGAAGAGTGAAAGCAAAGCTACAAGTGCTACACATTTATGGAAACTTCTGCAACAGATTTGGGAAGAACTTTCTGAAGAATATTTGATTTCTATTGTAGAAAGAATGCCACGAGTGTGTTCAGCTGTTATATCTGCCAAAGGTGGCTACTTCAATGAGTCAAAAGTTTAGAATACATTTTGGTCTATAAATTGATTCCATGATTTCTTTTTAACTCCAATTGCTTATTTGTACTATGCTTTCATTTCAGAGTGCAATGAGACATTAAACTGAATAATTTTCAATAAAAACTGGAAAAATTGGAGTGTTCTAAAACTTTTGACCAGTAGTGTATATATATATGCATAAACTTTTAAGCCATAACATTATGACCACCTGTCTAATATTGTTAGTCCTCCTTTGCTGCCAAAAGAGCCCTGCAGCCCTGACCCATAGAGGTGTGGTCTTCAGTAGATCTCTGAATGAAATTTATTTATTTATTTTTATATACACTATATTGCCAAAAGTATTTGCTCACCCATCCAAATAATCAGAATCAGGTGTTCCAATCACTTCCATGGCCACAGGTGTATAAAATCAAGCACCTAGGCATGCAGACTGTTTTTACAAACATTTGTGAAAGAATGGGTCACTCTCAGGAGCTCAGTGAATTCCAGCGTGGAACTGTGATAGGATGCCACCTGTGCAACAAATCCAGTCGTGAAATTTCCTCGCTCCTAAATATTCCACAGTCAACTGTCAGCTGTATTATAAGAACGTGGAAGTGTTTGGGAACGACAGCAACTCAGCCACGAAGTGGTAGGCCACGTAAACTGACGGAGCGGGGTCAGCGGATGCTGAGGCGCATAGTGTGAAGAGGTCGCCAACTTTCTGTAGAGTCAATCACTACAGACCTCCAAACTTCATGTGGCCTTCAGATTAGCTCAAGAACAGTGCGCAGAGAGCTTCATGGAATGGGTTTCCATGGCTGAGCAGCTGCATCCAAGCCATACATCACCAAGTGCAATGCAAAGCGCCGGATGCAGTGGTGTAAAGCACGCCGCCACTGGACTCTAGAGCAGTGGAGACGCTGTTCTCTGGAGTGACGAATCGCGCTTCTCCATCTGGCAATCTGATGGACGAGTCTGGGTTTGGCGGTTGGCAGGAGAACGGTACTTCTGTGACTGCCTTGTGCCAAGTGTTAAGTTTGGTGGAGGGGGATTATGGTGTGGGGTTGTTTTTCAGGAGCTGGGCTTGGACCCTTAGTTCCAGTGAAAGGAACTCTGAATGCTTCAGCATACCAAGACATTTTGGACAATTCCATGCTCCCAACTTTATGGGAACAGTTTGGAGCTGGCCCCTTCCTCTTCCAACATGACTGTGCACCAGTGCACAAAGCAAGGTCCATAAAGACATGGATGACAGAGTCTGGTGTGGATGAACTTGACTGGCCTGCACAGAGTCCTGACCTCAACCCGATAGAACACCTTTGGGATGAATTAGAGTGGAGACTGATAGCCAGGCCTTCTCGCCCAACATCAGTGTGTGACCTCACAAATGCGCTTCTGGAAGAATGGTCAAAAATTCTCATAAACACACTCCTAAACCTTGTGGACAGCCTTCCCAGAAGAGTTGAAGCTGTTATAGCTGCAAAGGGTGGACCGACGTCATATTGAACCCTATGGATTAGGAATGGGATGTCACTTAATTTCTTATGCGAGTCAAGGCAGGTGAGCGAATACTTTTGGCAATATAGTGTATGTATATATTCATTCAGAGATCTAGTGAAGACCACACCTCTATGGGTCAGGGCTGCAGGGCTCTTTGGCAGCAAAAGGAGGACTAACAATATTAGACAGGTGGTCATAATGTAATGGCTTAAAAGTTTATGCATGTGTATACACCACTGTTCAAAAGTTTTAGAACACCCCAATTTTTCCAGTTTTTTATTGAAAATTATTCAGTTTAATGTCTCATTGCACTCTGAAATGAAAGCATAGTACAAATAAGCAACTGGAGTTAAAAAGAAATCATGGAATCAATTTCTAGACCAAAATGTGTTCTAAACTTTTGACTCATCAAGTAGCCACCTTTGGCAGATCTAACAGCTGAATACACTCGTGGCATTGTTTCTACAATAGAAATCAAATATTCTTCAGAAAGTTCTTCCCAAATCTGTTGCAGAAGTTTCCATAAATGTGTGGCACTTGGTTGCTTTGCTTTCACTCTTCTGTCCAGTTCATCCCAAACCAGCTCCATGGGGTTTAAGTCTGGAGACTGTGCTGGCTACTCCATGTTTTCAAGCTTACCATCTTGTTCTTTTTCCTGAGGTAGTTCTGGCATAGCTTGGACTTATGTTTTGGGTCATTATCTTGCTGTAGGATGAACCCCTGACCAACTAGGTGCATACCAGAGGGTATTGCATGGCGCTGCAGAATGCTGTGGTAGCCGTTTTGGTTCAGGGTGCCTCTCACTCTGTACAAGTCACCGACCCTGGATCCAGCAAAACAGCCCCAGACCATCACACTTCCTCCTCCATGTTTGACAGTTGATGCCACACACTGTGGAACCATCCTTTCGCCTACTCGACGGGCGCACAAAGATCCTGCGTGATGAACTGAAGATTTCAAATTTTGATTCATCAGTCCATAATACCTTCTTCCAGTCTTCAGTAGTCCAATGACGGTGTTTCATGGCCCAGGCAAGCCTCTTTGTCTTATTCTGACGTCTTAGTAATGGCTTTCTTGCTGCAACTCGTCCTGTCAAACCTGCAGCTCAAAGTCTTCTCTTCACAGCTGAAACTGAGACTTGCTTACTACGACCACTATCAAGCTGTGCTTGAAGCTGTTGTCCTGTGAGCTGCCTATCACGCAAACTGTTAACTCTCAGAAATTTGTCCTCTGATTCAGTTGTGGCTTTGGGTCTGCCAGACCTCTTCCTGTCAGAGTTTGCCCCAGTTTCTGAGTGCCTTTGATGGTGAAGGAAACTGTACTCACTGACACCTTGACTTTCTTTGCAATTTCTCTGTAGGAAAGACCTACATTTTTAAGTGTTATGATGGTCTGTCTCTCTTCCGTTGTTAATTGCCTTTTTCTTGCCATTTTTGTAGCAACATGCTACTTTCTGCAGTACAATACTGTTCAACTGATGCTCACGAGGGTATGGTACCACAGTGTGTTCCAACACTGCTTTTATGCAGACAGAGGGGGTTGTAAGTAATCCAGAAAAGCTGGAACACCTGGAGGAATTAGTAGCACCAGCTTTCAAGGCTTGATCAACCTCCATTGCTGCAGAACAGCTTTAAATTGTTAACCCATTTTGTGTTCCCTGAAAAAGGCCTTTTTGTATAATTCTGAAATGTACATTATTTTTCAGTTTTGGGTAACCTTACCTATTTTTTAACCTCTGGCAGTTCACCACTTACCTTTGTACCATTTCAAGCTATTCATTGGACTTGAACGATTTGAATTGCAATAAATAACTGGAAAAATTGGGCTGTTCTAAAACTTTGACCGGTAGTGTGTGTGTGTATATACACACACTTTACTGTGCAAACAGTGTGTATGTGTAAAAATAAGAATTAATAAGAAAGAAAAGCTCAGATATTTAGAGACAGACCTTTTTTATTTATATATCTATTATATAAGTCAGTATGAGTGAGAGTGAGGGGAATCACCTAGTCCCACCCCCTGTGAGGAGTCCATCCCCTCTGTACACCATCATGGCACCTGTTAGGGGGTGGGATTAGACAGCAAGTAAACTATTTTGTCCTCAAAGCTGATGTGTTGCTGAAAATGCAGAAAAAATGGGCGAGTGTATGGAGAAGGGCCAAATTGTGATGGCTATACAACTGGATCAGAGCATCTCCAAAACTGCAGCTCTTGGGGCATGTTCCCAGTCTGCAGTAGTCAGTATCTATCAAAAGTGGTCCAATGAAGGAACATAGGGTTATGGCAGCGACTGAGGGCAGGACTAGTGAGAAAACTTGAACACAATCAAAGGGGGCTGAACACAAATGCAGATAACCAGATCACAGTTCTGGAGAAATGTTTACTTATCTTTAATTAGATAATAATGCAGGTCAAATAATCCACAAAACAAATCCAACAAGTCAGCTCAAAAGACTTGACAGTAGTTCCAAAGAATAAATCCCCAAAATCCACAAGGTTAATCCAAAAGCATACAAAAGGTTCACAGGAGTCTAATCAAAAACAAAGTCAATACTTCCAAAAAGTCATTCTAATTAGTCCACAAAATAAATCCATAAGGCGTTCAAAAGAGCACTTGTCAATCAATCAAAACAAAGAACTATACCAGATGCACAAAGTCTTTTAAGAACAAGGCCATAAAACAGAGCACACGGCTGACCTAGACTTAATCAAGGTACAGGAAACACTAAGCAAAGTATTTGTGGAGGAAAAGGGTGACTTAAATACACAAACCTAAACAAAGCACAGGAGACACCTATTAGACATAATGACAGAGACTGGACACCAACAAAAGGCAGTGGGGGCCTCTAGTGGGCAGAAAACAGTCCACAACCCTGACAGGAAACCAGTAGATATCAGTTTATATCTTGCTCTGTTCATGTTACAATTAGTTGCAGATCTTACCTGTATATTTCAGTCTAGTTGTGTTGATATTTAACATGATCAGAAAATGACAGATGATTTTCAAAGTCTTTTCCTGTTTCATCATAAAATGGACATAATAAAGCGTCCAAAAGTCAGAATGGACAAACCCATGTGTATAAATCACACCAAAATATGGATTTTTTTTTAAAACACTTAAGAGAAACATTATTTCAGACTTTTGGATAACAGCTTGATAGACTTTTATTTGATAATTATGTGCAGTATTGAGATTAAAATTTATACTTGATTTGGATTGGTCAGAAGGTGTTCAGCATGGACCTGATAGCAGTTATGGTTTCAAATCAAATCTCTTTTTTAAAGAATGTCCTCTTTCTGATTATATATATATACAGTTATACAAACCAAAAAATAGTGTATGTCAAATATGTACAGAAGAAACTGAATTTGAGTTTAGAGACTAACTAACTAACTAACTGACTAAATATAATCACAATCGTTTACATCAGCAAACAAAACATTAATATAAATTATGTATACACTGGCCAGAGGGGCGCCAGAACGCATATCACAACATGTAGCAGCTCCTTTTACCTGCCGGCCCAGGTGCATGGGGTGCCGTGATCGTATAGTGGTTAGTACTCTGCGTTGTGGCTGCAGCAACCCTGGTTCGAATCCGAGTCACGACATTGGCTTTTCCACATCACCATTGAACGCTAGGCATGGCTTTTGACCTCTGGCCGCTTTGTCACTTGAAAAGCATAAACAGGTAGTACCCGCTCCCTTAAAGCTCACATGGGCCAGTGGCGCAATGGATAACGCATCTGACTACGGATCAGAAGATTCTAGGTTCGACTCCTGGCTGGCTCGGCTTCCTTTTAAGAGCCCAGAGGTGTGCCACAAACTCCAGCTGCCGAATTGCTGGCAGAGTAACACCTCCCACAATCCCTGAAATGCAGAGAGTCCTGTACTGGGAGGTACGCTGGTTTTCTGCACCAGGAACACCAGCCCACGCTCTGTCTAGCAGCTGATCTTCCGCTGGAGTGACAGCTTGAGTAGCTGGATGTTCGGTCAGCGCTGGCCGATTTTGTGCTCTGCAATGCAAGGTTCCCATACAAAGCTCTGGATGATACCGCTGGAGCTCAAACTGCTTGGTGGTCGAGTAAAATGCCGATCTCAACTCTCCCAGGGAGCCCTCCCATATGGTCTAGCGGTCAGGATTCCTGGTTTTCGCCCGGGTTTGACTCCGGTATGGGAACGTGACTTTATTGGATTGCCCGCAGAACTGGCAAGGAGTTCACCAAATCGCTCAGTTAATAACGGCTGGGAACGCTTCCTCAACAGAAACCAAAAACGATCACTGATTGCAGCCAGCAGCATGTTGGTGTTGTGTTCATTTCAATTCACAGCGCAAAACGCGTTACATAACTGATTTGTCATCACTTATTTATTAGTAGGCTCCCCTAAGGCTCCCATGGGCCAGTGGTGCTACCTGAAGAACGATAGTCTGGGTCAGCCGCCAATCACAGCTCACCCGGGAAATCTTTCGCCCAATCACATCAGCCCGTTACATCTTTCTTCCCCAATCCCTGCGCTGAAAAAGATGGACAGACAATGATGGCCGCGCCCATAGCGAGCCAGTCGAATCTCTCGCAATTTTATCGTTCTCCGCTAATCGCAACAATGGCCCGCCCACGGCAATCGATGGATCTTGGCGCGCTAATGATGTGTCATTCAAGTCAAATGTATTCGCATAATTACAGTGTCATCCATCAATCTAACCTAACACTAGCCTACAATCTCCACAGAAGGTTGATCTGAAAAAGAGACCTCAGTCTGGGAATTCCTCCACATCTAAGAGTACATCCCCTACCCTGACTCCATCGCCATCCCCAACTCCTAAGCCTCTAATTGGTGAAACCCTGTCTTCTGCTTCTTCCCAACCATGTTCTAAAAGTAGTGGTGGCTCCAGCAGTGGCAGCATCACTGATGAAGGTCAGTGCAAATGAAGATGATCAGACTTTATGGTGTGTAGGAATGTACTCTCATTCACACTATTGCAGTTTACCAGTCTCTAACATACAAAAGCCAATATGGTTCTGGACCATGAACGTAGACAGGGTATTCAGAAATGAACACATCTATCTACAAAATACATAGACCACCCTGAGCAAATTGTGTCAAGACAGAGCAGGGTAAAGGTATAAACCATATCTAAGGTGTTGAATGTTCCAAGGAGCACAGTGGGTTCTATCATTGTGGAAAAATGTTTGGAATCAACAGGATATCCAGCCAAACTCAGTAACCAGGTTAGAATGGCTTTGATCAGAGAGAAAACAAAAGCCCACTGACAACTTTAACAGCTTTAGAAGTCCTCTGCAGAAAAGGGAGAACTTGCTGGAAGTACAGCCATCTCAGAAGTTCTCCATCAGTAAGAGCTTTATGTTGGAATAGCTAAATGAAAACTGCTGCTGAATATAAGCACTGCTCAATATTTGGGCCATACCACTGTTATTGTGAAGCATGGTGTTGGCAGGAGTACTTCTCAGTGGCAGGAGGGGAAAGACGGGTCAGAATTAAGGGAAGGGTGAATGCAGCCGAAAAACAGAGAGGTTCTTAAAGAAAACTTGCTCCACAGTGGACACAGCCTCAGATTTTAAGACAAGGTTTAACCTTTCAGAACGACAACATGAATATATCCAAGACAACCCTGGAGTGGCTTTGGAACAACTTTCTAAATGTCCTTAAATGGCCCAACCAAATCCCAGACCACATAGGACTTCAGTGAAGCAACATGAAGATGGCAGTTACACCTGTAGCCTGTAGAGTCTTGTCAAAGTAGACTTAGAGCTGTACTCAGTAAATTGTGCATAAATCATATGTGATTTTTTCATCTCTGTAAATTACCTGTATTGTTTTATTTGCAGGTAGACATGGAGGCCTTTGACTCTGGACTGATGGAGATCTGCAGGAGCTGGGGATTAAAACAGACGGGCCCAGACAACAGATTCTGGCAGCCATTTCTGAACTTAATGCTGGAAAGGTGTGTTTTTAAAAACTGCTAGTCAGCGTTGTCTAATCTGGTCCCAGGTTTATAGACGGTTTTGTTATAATATCATATGAATTTCAGGGAAGAGAAAGACAGATACTGCAGGAAACTATCCACAATTTCCAGTCATCTTTGGGAGTAGCGCAGCATCCTGCAGGTTATTCACATTTTGAGTATTAAACACAAGATATAATAGATATAAGATATAAATTAAACATTATATAGTAAATTTTCACATTTTTTGCAGAATCTTTGTGTACTTATTGCCATTTCACTGTATCTGGAAGCTCTAATATACTTTATATTTATTTTCTTATACTCCAGTTTGGGCAAGACATCAGCTGCATTCCCTTAACAAAAGGTAACACTTTTGGCCAGATGAGGGACTGGAGAATGGTGCCAACTCACTTCAAGACTGATCGTACCCAAAGCAAATGAGAAGTCACAAAGGACCTCACACGTTATTCTGCATAAGGGACCGCATCTTAGAATAACGCATACAAGCATTGACATAGGGTCGCATATTGGGTGTGTCTATTTTGCCATCCAATTTGTGGTGTTTAATGTATTGCTAAGTTTGGGCATGATGACAAATAACTGTCTCAGATGATATGATGTACACCGATCAGCCATAATATTAAAACCACTTGCCTAATACTGTGTAAGGCCCTATCGATACAAAAACAGCTCAGACCTTTCAAAGCTTGGAGTCTACAAGAGCTCTGAAGTATGCTGTGGAATCTGGCACCAGCAGTATCTACAAGCACAGGTAATAAATAAAATAAGAAGGAATATAACAAAAATACTAAAATACCCCAATTTAAGGGTACAAAAATATAACAAAAATATACAAAAATATAACAAAAAATATTAGACATTTGTAGTCTAAAATTTACCTTTGCTCCAGAGACTTTCAGTGGGGTGTACTCATTTTTGCATCACCCTAATTTGAGTAAAACTGAAAATTTTGTTCTCTAAGTTGTAAAAGTTATAAAAGTTCAGATGTTATGATTAGTCCCGACTGACCTTTCTGACCTGCTTTCCTTTCTCGAATTTGCTAGAAACATGGACGTTAGACGTGGTTCATGATGTGTTTATGTGTAATGTTGGTATTTGCAATATTTTGTTGTGCAATGAGAAGTAAGGTCCAACTGCCAGCATGAGGAAGTGGACCAAAATGTCCTCCAAGAAATGTGATCTCAAGGTGATCTTGCATGTCTAAAAGCTATACAGATGCCATTGATGGTAGACGATTATAATGAGCTAGCTCTTGACAGTTGTTGGTTTTATACTGCACTTTCTCAGGTTGTGCTCTATTTTGGTTTATAATGTTAATTTCCAACTATCATTGCCCTACCTGCTGCTGACTACCAGGATCAGGTGTGTATATTTCAATTAAAAATCCACTTTTGAAACTCTCAAAGTTTAGTAGAGAAAACACAAAACAATGTCTAAGGAAATGCTTAAATGAAGTAGACTTTACTAGCAAAAAGTATTTCTTGCATAGAGAAAATTAAGTAATAAATACAAAGACTAATCTTAATCTACATAATAATCTGATGCAAAAAGTTACCTTCATTGTTTAAATTAGATCAGGCTGGATATTTTTATCAGCGTACAAACAAACAGTACCATCTACATTTACAAGATTTATCAGACTCTCTTATCCAGAGCAACTCACATTTCCACAGCTGAGCAGTTAAGGGGTAAAGGGCTTTGCACAAGGGTCCAGCAGCAGCAGCTTGGATTAAATTGTTTAAATTGCAGTTTTATTTAAATAGCACACAAAGGTAATATTTCTAATCATGTCATTTCATATTTATGGCAAAAATAAAAACAGCAAGCCCACTCAAATCCAGTTTAAAACAAATGAGACAAGTCTTTAAGAGCAAATGATGACATATAAAATAAGCTGTGTGAGCTGTGTCTGTGCTTATGGTATCTGTCTGACCATCTCAGTCTGACCATAATCTGAGGTGATACAAACAGCAGAACTGATTACTGGAAGAGTTTAAGAGTGAACAGAGATGTAGAGATTGATATGATTTTTTCCAGAGGATGAAAGGTGATTTATAAGGTCATTCAGGTTCATGTACCATTGCATCTTGTTTTAATGCTGTTTAACTCTTTATATCTGACACTAATTACACCAACAAAACCATCCTGTGCCATTTCTGTTTTTAAAGTGGTCAGTCTGGTATATCTCATGCCATAATCCAGAATGTTCCCTTTACAACCCACGGTGACACAGGTGTCACAAGCCCTTTAAATGTCCTGGGAAGGTCCTTTTATAGCTTTATCCTTGATTTTAACTCATGAAGTCTTAAAGTGACACCTACTGAACATCCCGGTGGGTCATGTGATAGGTCATGTGATTTTTTGTTCCCACAACATTTGTTGACCTCCAAGATGCATGCGTCACAAGGTACAAGTACCACATGAGGTCACGGAGGTGGTTCCTCTACCTGTTCTGGCAAACCATAATGCTTGCCTATGTCAATGCATGGCTGATCTCCCGCCGTGACTGTAAACTACTTGGTGTCCACAAGCCACTGAAACAAAGGATATTCCAGGCTGAGGTTGCAACTAGCCTTATTCTCCTGCATTCCCAAAGGGGCCGTCTATCACTCAACACCAACTCCACCACCACCTCCCAAGAAAGTTCATGTTGGAGTTCCAGATGATGTTCATGTGGACCAGGTTGCACACTGGCCTGTGAAGTGTGGTCGTTGCAAATTCTGCAAAATCAATGCAACCACCACCCTCTGTGAGAAATGTGATGTGCGTCTTAGTTTCACTGAGGAAAGAAATTGCTTCAAATGTTTCCATTTGGCCTAGGTTATTGCCACATAAACAAATTTCATGGGGTTTCATGAGAAATGGGTCCGGCTGCTTAATGCCCATTGTGACATATATGTAACATTACAGATCCCTGACAGTAGGGGGTGGTATTTTGAAAAAAAGTTGAGAAATGTGTTATTTGGCATCTATTTAGTCTGTGTTATGTCCCCATCATTTTCCTTGAAGGAGAAAGGGGTCTGGGTTCTTATGGGTTAAGGCACAGTGAACTCTATAATGTGTGCTTTAATTGCCTCTGTATTCCACAGTTTTACATTTCTACACAAACAAAAAGTTTAAGCCCACATTCTCAGATGCAAAATGTAAAATACTGCAAAATGTAAAATAATAGTTACCCACAAAAACAGGATCAAAATGTGGAGGCGAAAAGAAACTGTGCAAGATCTAAGCATGCTATCATATCTGTAAAACATGAGCCTGATGATGGAACTGCTGATTGCAGAAGCAAAATGAATTCTGAGGAGTATAGAAACATCAACTAAAGTTCAGGAAAAATGCCTCCAAACTAAAAACTTCAAAACTAAAAACTGGGAAATTCTTGTGAGAAAAAGTCAGTCACTTGATCTGAAACCTTAAGAAAAAAGGGGGACTAGCAATAAATGCATGATATGGAGAAAATTGTGGACATGGCTGTAAATCATGAGCATCCCCTTCTAAATAATAAAACTGCTTGAAGCCCAAACTGGAGAAAGAAACAGAGTTCAGTTTTATTTTATTTTTTATTTACTGTACTTTAATGTACTTTTGTTAAGAAACTAGAAAGTACTAAAAACACACAAATTAAATCACTCTAGTGTTTCACTAACAGTGTTTTGGAATGACTGAAAGACAATAAGCATTCCTTTCCATTTTAAACATCTAACCAACCTTCATTTTCATGAACAGGATTTTTATTTATTTATTTATTTATTTTGGAAAACACCTTAAAGACTACTGATATTATAAACTATTTCTTCTTAAAGAGTAACCTTGAGAGTTCAGAGTAACTGCATTATAAAATGATGTGCTACAGTGGTGTGATTTGGTGTAAACTGTAAATCCACATTTTTAGTCCTCTACAATTTAGATTTTCAGATTTTTATCTCAAGATTTCAGACTTTTTATACACAACTGTGCTCTGGATGCTTAAATGTAAATGTGCAATTCCCCAAATGTTACAGATTTTTCTACATTTTGGAAACAAACTTTAAAAAGACTATAAATATCTGAATTTTGTTGGATGTTATTTGTCATTTTTCACATTTTAGTAAACCAAAGTTTCTGAAGTTCTTTAAAAAGGATTTGTATATGAGTGAAAAGTTCATTTAGTGTTGTGTTGCTTTTTAAAGGAAAATTATATAGACATACTGATGACTAAAAATAATCAGAATGAGACGGTAATAGGAGCAAATGAAAACATTTATTAAAGTAAACTATATAAACACTATACAACTATAAGTTTATTTACAACAATATTATTTGCAGCTACTATTTATACTAATTACTATTAGCAGTTATCTATATAGACAAGGATAGAGGGATACATTGATAAGGGATGATAAGTTTCCACAAAATGTCCATCATCTTCTGGACACGCTGTCTGAGGAAAGGTCTCAGTTTGCTGGCTAAGGCTGCTGGGTCTTGGTAGAACTCCGGGGCTGAGTAAACAGCACTTCAGCGAGATCTGTAAGCTGATCCTATAGACAAATTACATCATCACTGTCACAATCCAACATAGTGTCACTGAGTTTAGGATACAATACTGAGAATTTGTGGATCACAGCATCAGAAGATATTAGACACTTACAATAAGCACTTTAAAGTAGGTCCTTGCTGCAGGCTTCCACACGTCTACCTCCCACATGCTGATGAGCGCAAACAGGCGCTCCAAGAATCCTCCCTTAAGCTTTAGGAAAGAAAGACGACAAGCTCCATTAATATCATGTCATATCAGGGTTAACAACATGGAAAAATAAAATGAGATAAAATAAACCATGTTCTGAAACTACATTCAAGCATGGCTTTTAAATCTCCTGATAAGACTCTTACTGTCTCAGGTATTGAGCTGTTTGTAAAATAGCCGAATAGAAGCAGCTCGAAAAAGATGTCCACGAAGTTGTAGTGGTAGACCTGCACAGAAGAGAAAAGTTACAAGAAGAAATTAGCTTTACATAATGGAGTCCTGTTTCCTATCACATCAAAATCTTTTAGATTTAAACATTTGTCATGTTACACAAGCATTTATAAGCTTACATAGGACCCGGAGAGCTCTGCTGCAATCCAGTCCTGATAAGAAGGAGTCTTCAGGAAACGAATCAGAGCCTCGTAGGCCAGCTGTACACGACCTGCATCCTGTTAAAACAAACAAACAAAATAATCACTTTGGCTTCAGTTTTTTTTACGTGGAAACTCATTTTAAACCCTAAAATGAAGCAGTATGTAAGCCTCAGCATGTCCAGTACTTTACTAAAGATACACAGATGATGTATGACATGGGCCAAATGTCCAACTACTGCATATCCCAGAGCCCTCTTCATTATGTACATTTTATTTTAATATTTATCCTAAGAATGTACTTTTTTTTAGCAGGCTGTGATTGTTATAAAATTAGCTTTTGATGCTTGTTTTTTTAATTATTATTCCTTAATTACTCATATTACTCATGAATCTGAATATAAGACAGCACATAATATAAGCTAAAGCAGAGTGAACTTCCCCTGAGCAAAAACAGCAGCTAAACAAAGGTTTTACTCACAGCGAACGCCTCACGGAGAGCATGCAGCTTCAGGCCGATATCAGTTACCCCTCTCTCTGTAAGATGGTCCCTAAGAAACAAAAGATTTACATGCTTAGTGTATTAAACATACATTACTCCTTTATACCATTAAACTGTGAAGAGAAGTGTACCAAGTAAAGGGCACCTCCATCTCCTCTTGGCTAAGGCTCTCCTCACTCTCCTGCAAGACACATTAGCAATAAATCATTAAAACTCACACAGTAAATGTTACAGCCTCCCATTCAGGGGAATAGCAGCATCTGTAGATACACATCAGGTCTGAAACACAGAATTACTCTCAGAGTCGTACTGTTCCTCTGAATCACTGTGGGGAGAGTCAACCTGCTCCTGCTCCCAGGTGGAGGTGTTCACCTGACCATCTTTAGCCACATGCAGGAACGTGCAGGACACCTTTTTAAAGGTTTGCTGTTAAATTAAAAAAATATATAAAAACACTGCAGACCCATATGTGTACAAAATTCCAAGAGTTACTATCTACAATAAAGACTTCATGACATTGCAATAAATTTACCACATAATCCTCAAGTGGCTCCATGATGGTTTCCACCCGGTTACAGGAAAGGAGCTCTGTAACCTTCCCATATTCAGCCTTAAGAGAACAATTTGAAGTGAACACAATTAGTCACTGCAACTAACAAAAGTTTTGTGACGCCACAACAGATAATCCCTCACCTGTATGACAGTGAAATGGTCCTCGATGGTGGTCTGATAAGGGAATCCCTGCAAATGACAATTAGCTGAAACTCAAGATCTACTTCTCAAAAGTGTTCATCTAATAATCATTAATATCAATTCTCTTCATCAGAGTAACAAAGATGGTGATTACCAGCTGGTCAAAGTAGCGCGTCTTGGTGGTTTTAAACCAGCAAATCCACTCTCAGGACCCCTTATCATCCCGAGGAAGTATCCCTTAACGTCCACTGCCTAGAAATAGAGAAACTAAACATTAGAACTTGTAAAGAAGGATGTGTGTGTGTTTGTATCTCAGCTGCAGCACTGTACAATACCCCAGACTGGGAGTTGGAGGAGTCTGCAGTGTTGTACTCAACATTACAGCAGGTGCTGTTCAGCTCACCAGCACTGAGGGGCTGTGAAAAGTAGAAGATGAGGATCATCAGTGTTTTTTATCATAGCAGTTTCACACTAACACTTTCAAACATTCTGTCACTTGGAAAATCCAGAGATCAGATTTAGTAAATAAATGACAGGTTTGGTTACCAGAACAACAGCTGAAGATGTGGAGTGAGTTTCTGTGGGTAGCTGCGGCAGGATTGGCTCAACAACCTTAAGACACACACACACACACACACACACAGACACACACACACACACACTTAGACAAAAGCAGCCTACACGTTTCAAATGTAGTTAAAATATTTTACTGACACATACCTGGAGGACTGAGGGAGTATCTGACGATTCTCTCAGCAAATCCACAGCTTCTGCAATAAATTAGTTTCATGTAAGTTTAATTACAACTAATATTTTCTGTTAAATGTAAAACATTAAAATGGCCAAATTTATAAGTAGTAGAGAGAGAGAGAGAGACCTTGTACATTTTTCTCTCCTTTCTTTCTAATGCTTAAAAGTTAATAAACCTGTGAGTTAGTTAGCTAGTTAATTTGTGAAGAAACAGACTAATTGTAGCATTAGTAGCTTGTGTAAATTCACTGTACATGTGACTGATTAAACTCTCTAAATCCTCAAGTCCAGGCATCCTGATGAACTCCATCTCCCCATCAGGATCCACACGCTGCCGTCTACTCAGAGGGGCTTCTTGATTGCCATCCTCTTCGTCCCACCTCCTCCTTATGCCCTGGCGTGGGACAGGAGTTATCATTGTGGCAGGAGCATAGTACATACCAGCCACAATGTTGTGGATGTCGATATTGAAATAAGGCTGGGGCAAAGGAACTGTTGAAGGCTGTGGACTCCCTGAAGGTGGTGGCCTCCTCAAAGGGGATGGGGTTTTATTTTAATAGCACTGTGTATGTTTTATACAGCAGGAAAGCCTCACTATCAAAACAAGAAGTATTTACACAAGTTATATTACTGTAATCTTCCTATAACAGTGCATTAAAAACTATTTTATTTACATTTACAGTATTTACATTTTAGCTGCATTTATAGGTGTTATACAGGGCTCTTCCAGTATCACGGCTTCACTGTTAGTCACACTGTGCACTTATTTCAATGCTTAAAAATATCTTCCCCCAAAAAATGCAGATTAAAATACATTTCTATTACAGTCTATTACTTTAGCACTTTCTTACTCCAGTGGTTCACATCCCCTTTGAGTCCAATTGTGTCTCCTCTCAAAAATTCGCCCTTTATCGTAAATTACACTACTCCTAACTATTTTATTCACGACAGCTAGAAACAAAACCTTGCTGAACAGAATTGAAACAAACAGCTTGATATTTTTGCCTAAGCTGCACTCTACATTGCCACACTAGCTCCATTTATTTGTACCGATTGGTTTTGTTCAGCTAGCTGCCTTTCCTCACAGCCCCTTTCTCTCTCCGCTTTAACAACTCGACAAACACGGACAATGAAAAATCCTTAAAATAATAAGTTATTTCATGTTATTGTAAGTATTTTAACTTATTCTATTCACTCCATCAAAAAAAAACTATAAACACTGAAAAAACAATTACTTAGCTACATGCTAACTAGCCGTCTAGCTAATCTTTGCTAATACTCCTCGGCTTGACTTAGTAAACTTTAGCAAACGTTAAGTAAACATTGGGACTTTTATGAAAAGCTGATGTTAACATATCTGAAAACATCAACACTGTTTTCTTCTTCCCTGCTCGTTTCACTGGAGTCTGCCATTTTGTCCGCTAGCTTTAGCATACTGATCGTGTACGTAAAGCGATTAGCCGAATAAAGATTAGCCGAACAGAATTTCTCAAAACCATCTAATCATATAAAACGATATTCCTGATTGCGGTTTTTTGTAATAACGCGGTGTTTAAAAGACTTTATACTTAAGTGAAAAAGAGGAAACTCAGTAACTCACCGTTCCAGGGGTCGTACAGTCCGCTCCATCCGGGCTCGGGATCCACATCCGGGTGCTGAGGCTCGGCTCCTCCCCCGAAGTTCATCGTCGCTGCGCTGTAGAGTCGGTGTAGGAGTCAAATCCAGTAGTGGAGTACAGAGAAATCCGAAACAGGGGTGTAGCAAAAATGCCAAAAGATAATCCAAATCTTGCGACCTTCAGAACAAGTATAAACCAACACTAACTAGTATAAAACAGCACTAACTAGTATAAACCAATATAAACCAGCACTAACTAGTATAAACCAGCACTAACTAGTATAAACCACTATAAACCAGCACTAACTAGTAAAAACCAACACTAACTAGTATAAAACAGCACTAACTAGTATAAACCAATATAAACCAGCACTAACTAGTATAAACCAACACTAACTAGTATAAAACAGCACTAACTAGTATAAACCAATATAAACCAGCACTAACTAGTATAAAACAGCACTAACTAGTATAAACCAATATAAACCAGCACTAACTAGTATAAACCAACACTAACTAGTATAAACCAATATAAACCAGCACTAACTAGTATAAACCAGCACTAACTAGTATAAAACAGCACTAACTAGTATAAACCAATATAAACCAGCACTAACTAGTATAAACCAACACTAACTAGTATAAAACAGCACTAACTAGTATAAACCAATATAAACCAGCACTAACTAGTATAAACCAGCACTAACTAGTATAAACTAGCACTAACTAGTATAAAACAGCACTAACTAGTATAAACCAATATAAACCAGCACTAACTAGTATAAACCAGTATAAACCAGCACTTACTAGTAACAAGAGTCAATAATGAATAAATAATAATAATAATCATAATAATAAGCTGAAATGTCCGGGAAGCCCAGGGAGTGAAGCATAGCTGAAGTTTAAGGCAGCATGTAGCTGTACAGTTAGAATTCAAGCTGTAGGACCAGTTTAAAGACGATACGACCTTAAAAAAAAAAAAAAAAAACTCCTGTTTACGGCATCTACCGAAAACCTCCGAGAAAAACCGAACTGTACGGAAACCAGGAAGTGAAGTCCGTAAAAAATGCATTTACAAATTATATATTTTACATTTTATAATTTGCTCCTGTTGAACACACTCAGTGTCCTCAAGGTAGGATGATCTTTATCCTTTAATGCCACACTGTTTCTACAATAAATCATGTTAAAGTGACAGTGTTACAGTCTAATGTTATGTAGCACACAAGACACCTCATCTTGCCGTGAATTAGCCTAATGCTAGTTACCGTGCTAGCGAACCTGGCTACTGGTTTAAACTACACAATAAAATCATTAAGCTCGGTTTAAGAATTTATTTTATTTCCACAATGAAATATTTACCCCATTAGAAGTCCATTCTTAACAACCCCTTCTCCTGGTTTTAATAAAATAAATCGTGCTTAGCTTTGTGATTCAGCAGCTAGCGAGCTAACGGACTTTAGCCGATTTTTAGCGATTTCAATGACAGTGTAATATTTGGACTAATCATATCTACCGAGAGAACTTGTATATTTGTTGTAATTATTTAACACTTTATTGGTTATATTAATGTGAATATGATATTTCTCCTAATAATAGTTCACCTGTTAGTGAACATGCTGTTGTTTTACATTACACACTAAAATCCTGAACGAGTTGATGAGCTTGACCAACGAGAATTTCATTTATTTCCACAATATAATACTCATCCCCATTAAAAAGTCACTTTTAACAACCCTGACTACTTGTTTTATACTAAATCATACTTAGACTACTGATTAATCAGCTCTCGCGCTAAAGGGCATGGTTACAGATGTACACCGATCAGCCATAACATTATGACCACCGACAGGTGACGTGAATAAGACTGATGATCTCCTCATCATGGCACCTGTTAGTGTGTGGGATATATTAGACAGCAGGTGAACATTTTGTCCTCATAGTTGATGTGTTAAAAGCAGGAAAAATGGGAAAGTGTAAGGATTTGCGCAAGTGGATCAGAGCATCTCCAAAACTGCAGCTCTTGTGGGATGTTCCCGGTCTGCAGTGGTCAGTATCTATCAAACGTGGTCCAAAGCAGGAACGGTGGTGAACCGGTGACAGGGTCATGGGCGGCCAAGGCTCACTGATGCACGTGGAGAGTGAAGGCTGACCCATGTGGTCCGATCCACAAGACGAGCTACTGTTGCCCAAATTGCTGAAGAAGTTAATGCTGGTTCTGATAGAAAGGTGTCCGAATACACAGTAAATCACGGTTTGTTACTTATGGGACTGCATAGTCAGGGCGCCCATGTTGACCCCTGTGCACCACTGAAAGCACCAACAATGGGCACGTGAGCATCAGAACTGGACCACGAAGCAATGGAAGAAGGTGACCTGGTCTGATAAATCAAGTTTTCTTTAACATGGCGTGGATGGACGGGTGTGTGTGCACATGGCACCAGGATGCACTATGGGAAGAGGGCAAGCTGGCGGAGGCAGTGTCATGCTTTGGGCAATGTTTTGCTGGGAAACCTTTTGGTCCTGCCATCCATATGGATGTTGCTTTGACATGAACCACCTACCTAAGCATTGTTGCAGGCCATCTACACCCTTTCATGGTAACGGTATTTCCTGATGTCTGTGGCCTCTTTCAGCAGGATGATGCACCGTGCCCCAAAGCAAAAATGGATCAGGAATGGATTGATGACCACAACAATGAGAATGAGGTGTTGACTTGGCTTCCAAATTCCCCAGATCTCAATCCAATCGAGCATCTGTGGGATGTGCTGGACAAACAAGTCCAATCCATGGAGGCCCCACCTCGCAACTTCCAGGACTTAAAGGATCTGCTGCTAACATCTTGGTGCCAGATACCACAGCACACCTTCAGGGATCTAGTGGAGTCCATGCCTCGACAGGTCAGGGCTGTTTTGGCAGCAAAAAGGGGAGCAACAGCATATTAGGCAGGTGGTCATAATGTTATGGCTGAGCGGTGTATGGTATCTACCTAGAGAACTTCACTAATGGTTTCATTTCCACAATATCATAGTGAGTATAAAGGTTTTAATAATTATACAGTATAATATTTTTTATAGATTTGGGTGGTGGACAGGGGCAGGAGGTTTTAGAGAGTTTAATCAGGTCACATGTACAGTGAATTTACACAATCTGACTGCTCCAATTTTTCTGTTTCTTCACAAGTTAACTAATTATCAAACTCACTGCTTTATTAACTTTTATGCATTAATAGGAAAGTTTGATATTGTGTAATTGAAGAGTCATAATTCTGAGTCACAGAAAAATAATCTATTGCAGAGCCTGTGGATGTGCTGGAGGAATCAGCAGATACTCCCTCTGTCCTCCAGGTATGTGTCAGTTAAATAGTAATATTTTAACTTCATTTAAAACCTACAGGCCACTTTTTTCTAAGTGTGTGTGTGTTTGTTTGTTTGTGTGTGTTTGTGTGTGTGTGTGTGTTTGTGTGTGTGTGTTTGTGTGTGTGTGTGTGTTAAGGTCATTGAGCCAATCCTGCAGCTGCTGCCCACCGAACCACACGAAGAACCTTCAGCTGTCATTCTGGTAAGAAAATCCTTCATTTATTTCCTAAAGCCAATCAATGGATTTTACAAGGTTGTTTTTACTGTAAAGAATGTTAGTATAAATCTGATATGATAAGAAGCACTCATGATCTTCCTGCTCTACTTTTCACAGCCGCTCGATGCTGGTGAGCTGATCAGCGCTTGGTGTAATATTCAGTTCCTCTCTGCACAGGCCTCCATCTCCCAGTTCAAGGTATTCTACAGTGCAGCAGCTGAGATACAAACACACAAACACCCGTCTTTACAAGTTCTAATGTTTAGTTTTGTTTCTCTATTTTCAGTCAGTGGAAATGAAAACATACTTCCTGGGGATGATAAGGGGCCCACAGAGCCGTCTTTGTTGGTTTAAATCCACCAAGACGAGCAGCTTGAATCACATGGTAATCACAGACTTAATTACTCTGAGGAAGAGAATTGACCTTGATGATTATTAGACGCTCACGTTTGTGAAATAGATCTTGAGTTTCAGCTTTTTGTCCTTTGCAGGGATTCCCTTATGAGTCCTCCATAGAGAACTGTTTCACTGGCATACAGGTAAGGGATTATTCGTTGTGGCATCACAAAACTTTTGTTAATTGCAGTGACTAATTGTGTTCACTTTAATTTGTTCTCTTAAGGCTGAATCTGGGAGGGTTACAGAGTTCATCTCCTGTAACCGAATGGAGACATCATTCGTTGTGCCACATTATTTTGTGGTAAATTTATTGCACTGTCATGAAGTGTATCTTGTAGTTAGTAACTTTTAGAATTTTGTCAGTTGTGCTTTTATTTGTCTTCAGTGTGGATATTTTTTTTATTCAACAGCAAACCATTACAACGGTAACCTGCACTTTGCTGTATGTGGCTGAAGATGGACAGATGTTCACCTCCACTTGGGACTATGATCACAACGACTGTGAGGTAATTCAGACTTTCAGACCTGATGTGTATCTACATATGCTGCTATTCCCCTGATTCGGATACTGTAAAATTTACTGTGTGAGTTTTAATGATTTAATGATTTGGCTTGCAGGAGAGTGAGGAGCGCCTTAACCCAGAGGAGTTGGAGGTGCCCTTTATTTGGTACGATCCTCTTCACTCTTTAATGATGTAACAGTGTATTGTATGTTTAATATACACTAAACATTTACATCTCTTGTTTCTTAGCTGCCATCTTTCAGACAGAGGGGTGACTGAAATCGGCCTGAAGGTGCCCGCGCTTCGTGAGGCGTTTGCTGTGAGTAAAACCTTTATTCAGCTGCTGTTACTGCGCAGGTAAAGTCCACTCTGCTTTAACTTTTATATTGTGTGCTGTCTTATATTCAGACTCTGCTTGCCAGCATCCACATGCAGAACTTCTTGTTCATGGCTGGAAAGAAGATCGTCATGCGACTGGCAGCAGCTAACAACCAGGTGACTTCAGAATGATGAAAGACTGTATCATTTTTGTGATGGAAATAATTTCAGTTTCTCAGCCATAGCCAAAGTGAGTTACAGAGATTTTTTCGTTTGCTTTAACAGGATGCAGTTGGTGTGCAGTTGGCCTACGAGGCCCTGATTCGATTCCTGAGGACGCCTTCCAATCAGGAATCGATTAAAGCAGAGCTCAGCTCCTGTGTAAGCTAATAAACGCCTGTGTGAAATGACAGATGTTTAAAGATAACAGATTTTGCTAATATAGAAAACAGGACTCCAATATGTAAAGCTAATTTATTTTTGTATCTTTTCTACTCTGTGCAGGACCACCACTACAACTTCCTGGATGTTTTTTTTTGAGCTGATTTTCTTCAGCTACTTTATAAATGGCTCAAAACCTCAGCCAGTAAGTGTCTTATCAGGAGATTTCTAAGCAATGTTTGAGTTTCAGAACATGGTCTATTTGATCTGGTTTTCTTTTTCCATATTTTTTAAACCTGATAAGACATGGCATTAATGAAGCTTGTCTTTCTTTCCAAAAGTTTAAGGGAGGTTTCTTGGAGCGCCTGCTTGCGCTCTTCAGCATGTGGGACGTGGACGTGTGGGAGCCTGCAGCAGAGCTGTACTTCACAGTGCTTATTGTAAGTGTTGAATATCTTCTGATGCCACGATCCACAAATTCTCAGGATTGTATCTTAAACTCAGTGACACTATGTTGGATGTGTGTGGAATTTGTCAATAGGATTACCTTACAGAGCTTGCTGAAGTACTCTTCACTCAGCCTCTGGAGCTCTACAGTGACCCAGCAGCCTTAGCCACCACAGTTCAGCGACTCCTCAAGCTGCACGTCCAGCTGATGATGGACATTTTGGAGGAGCTCTGAGCAATGTCTTTCCCCTTACCCACTTCATCTTTTCTTCCTCTGTTTCATTTCATCTTCTTTTCTCTCACTTCTTTTTCCTACATTGCTCAGGCTCCACACATAAGTATGAAATCATTTTATTTCTATTTTTGATCAACTTAATATTTAAAAAATCTCTTTTCTTTCCTACAGGTTTGTACAGTGAACCCCAGGACCTGAAGAAGGGCTTAACCTTAGCATTTAAGATCCCTCATCCCTTAATAATCATCCCTTATTAATCTATCCCTCTGTTCCTATCCCACTCCCCCTATTCCCATCAATAGCCTATAGATTGTAAATACATATATAGAATTGTTTAGAAATAAACTTATTTGTATACTTCTTATAGACTTTGCTTAAATAAATGTTTATATTTGTTCCTATTGCGGTCTCATTCTGATTATTTTTAGCCATCAGTATATGTATAAAAGTTTCCTTTAAACGCAACACAAACTGAATTTTTCACTCATATACAGATCATTTTTACAGAATTTCACAACCTTTAAATGGTTTACTAAAATGTGAAAAATAACAAATATATTATATATTTGTTATTTTATTATATATTATATATTATATTCAGTGTTGGGGAAAGTTACTTTTAAAAGTAATGCATTACAATATTGTGTTACTCCCTAAAAAAGTAACTACTTGCATTACTTAGTTATTTTTTTATAAAAAGTAATGTTATGTTACTTTTGCGATACTTTTTCTTAAATTTGACCAGTAGACTGTAGTCTAGGTCTGACAGCATTAATCATACTGCAGAATTACTCTTACTAATATAACTTGTGTAAATACATCTTGTTTTGATAGGGAGGTTTTCCTGCTTTACAAAACATACACAGTGCTATTAAAAAGGGTTTCTGCTTCTTTTTATGAGACGTTTTTAAATGTGCCACATTGTCTGTTTATCTTCTTTGACACAGGGACACAGAGGGAGACGTTTGTGTTTCCGGAGGATGAGCTCAGCTACAACAGAGAGCTCAGTGACTCTGAGGACAATGACATCTGGCCTATGAGAGGTCTCTCTCCTGTATGGATCCCACCACCTGTGAGGAGCTCATCCCCACCTATGAGAGGTCTCTCTCCTGTATGGATCCCATCACCTGTGAGGAGCCCATCCCCACCTATGAGAGGTCTCTCTCCTGTATGGATCCCACCACCTGTGAGGATCCCATCCCCACCTATGAGAGGTCTCTCTCCTGTATGGATCCCACCACCTGTGAGGAGCCCATCCCCACCTATGAGAGGTCTCTCTCCTGTATGGATCCCACCACCTGTGAGGAGCTCATCCCCACCTATGAGAGGTCTCTCTCCTGTATGGATCCCACCACCTGTGAGGAGCTCATCCCCACCTATGAGAGGTCTCTCTCCTGTATGGATCCCATCACCTGTGAGGATCCCATCCCCACCTATGAGAGGTCTCTCTCCTGTATGGATCCCACCACCTGTGAGGATCCCATCCCCACCTATGAGAGGTCTCTCTCCTGTATGGATCCCACCACCTGTATGGATCATCCGTTTCCCCGTTAACTTGGTTTCTATTTCCATGGGAGAGGTGTTCAAAAGTTCAGAAGCTCAGTCATCACCTCATGTTCATCACCTCATATCCATGATGTATGGTAAGTATCTGTGGTAAGTATGTGTGATAATTATTTCACCCCTAGATTTCAGCATTAGTCTTTTTTAATAATTATGTAAGTATTTCATCCTTTTAAACACGTGGGGTGGTGAGAATCCGCTTGATACCTTCTCGTCTGTTGTGTTGGAAAAATTTTTTTAAAAAACATTTTGGAGCTAACTATGTAACCTGTTCCCAAAATTTTCAGTAGACCCAAGAGCCCAGTGTTCATGCTCAGGCCTCTTCTGTAGTTTTTTTAAGAATACCTCTTATGAGCTCATAGCCCATAGTTCATAGCTACATCATTCGGTCACTTTATGAATCTCGGTGTGATTGCGCAGGCATCCAGAGGATTCTTACCACCATCTCTAGCATAATCTCTAAATGTAAATCATTTTAATGGTATAATTGTGGTATGATTAAAGTAGTTATGGCATCTAGATAAAAATGTGAGTCTTGTTTTTTTTTGCATTTGCATTTAATTTGTATTAAATGTATAGGATTTTTATAATTATAAAATTATAATATATTAATGTTGTTTATTTATGTTATGTGTATTATTGTCATTTATATTAATAAATAAATAAATATAATTGTATTGTTGTTGAATTATGCATTGTTGTAAATATGTAAATATTACATTTTTAAGACTTTTACTATTAAATTATACAAATGTGTTGTGGTATAAAATGTTAAAATATTATATAAAATATTAATATCTGTAATAAGTGTACAGTTTGTCATTGCTTGTAAAAAGTTAATACATTATTTTTTGGTTCATTACACACGTGTCTCAAGTGTCTTTTTTTATAACACATCATAAACATTTCTCATTTGTTTCTCATATAATTACACAGTAAAAAGAGTAGAGTATTGCTGTATTACATATCAGTATTTTTCTAAAACAACAGTCATGTTACTGTGTGAAATGCTGTCAGAGAGAGAGAGAGAGAGAGAGAGTGTGTGTGTGTGTGTGTGTGTGTGTGTGTGTACTGAGATGAAACAATTAAACAGTTAAACAACAGCATCTCACCATATGCTACTGAATACTAGAACACTGAGTTATATTTTTGTGTGTGTGACTTGTCTTGGCATTAACTGTGAAAAGCAAAGAAAGAATTTCATTGTACAGGGAAACTTGTTTTCCTCACTGTGCACAAGACAATAAACACTTTGAACTGAATTGAATTGAGTTGTTTATACTGTATCATATATGTAGATATAATCATATATACAGATATGAGCTATATTCTAATCCATTTTAATCTTAATGAAAACGTATGAAAATTGCACTTCCACAACGTGTTTCATTTCCGTTTACCAAAAAAATTTGATGCTTTTAAAAAATTCTCAAAGATACAGAAATAATTTTCTGCACGATTCCCTCTAGATGGCGCCATTGAGATGTTTCAGGTTCTTGTTAGGGAATATTTGACAGTCTCAGCGCGCCCTCTGCTGGTGAAATAGAAATCACAGCGTCTTCATGACACCTTTATTAACCATTATGAATGAGTTTTATCTCCTAAAGTTACTGTAAATAATGATAAAACATTTAAACCAGAATGAATCTGAACTAACAAAATAAATCAGCATAAGTTTTCTGCGTTTCTTATTGTCCTTTATTTTATTACTACTTTATTATTTTAGTAGTATTTTATTATTTCCTCACTAAACTTTAAGACACATTGAGGCCATTTCATTTTCATTTAATTAAAAGTTATTTTATAGTGGGTTGATTAGCCTCTCACTAATTTTGGTCACTGTTCAAAATCATGTTTTTTTCTTGTGCTTATGACCCAGGGACAGGTTTGCAGAAAATTACATACTTGTTTAGCACGTCTAGAAAGCAGCCATAATTTTTTTCTAATACCTAAACCAGTATAAACCAGCACTAACTGGTATAAACCAGTATAAACCAGCACTAACTAGTATAAACCAGAATAAACCAGCACTAAACCAGTATAAACCAGCACTAACTGGTATATAAACCAGTATAAACCAGCACTAACTGGTATAAACCAGCACTAAACCAGTATAGACCAGTATAAACCAGCACTAACTATAACTATAACTAACTTAAAACCTATCTATACCCTTTTGCCAGATGAAAAGGGCAGAAATATGAGGTGTGTCTGGGTTTATTTGATGTCCAGAGAATGCTCTCATGGAAGATCATGTCTGATTATTTTTTAAGGCTTCATCCAGAATCTATTCAGCTTCTGTTTCTGTTGACATGTGAGTCAGAATATAAAACACTCTTACGGCTGACAAGTGCATGAATTCTACACACTGTCTCAACACAGTAGTTTATAAAGATTTAGGTCACAACAGAAGATGATTTTTACCTATTCATATTGTAAAGACTGAGCTTTATGGAACTACAGTGATTGGTACAAGCCCCTGAAATGGCATGTTCCATTAAATATCTACACCAATACGAAGGTCATTGGAAATACCAAGATTGTGTGCACGTGTGCATGTGTACGCATGTTTGTCTAGACATGCTGGATGGGAGAGTATGTGATGATAGGATGATATATTTTAGTTTGTAGTCTTTCAGTTAGAACTCCATCACCATTTCCCACAAAAATAATAATAAACATCATTTATTTAGAGTAAGCGCTCTGTGTGCTGCCATTGTCCAGTATAAAGTCCATTATGATTAACTCATGTTAATAAGAAGAATATGAACAATAAAATAATTACAACACAGGACAGCTGTTCTAACTGTTAGATAAGCTTTATTAACTCCACTGATCAAAATGTTTGCTTACAGTTCCCTTTTAGTCCTACTGCCAACACCATTTTTCCATTTTCAGACAGATCACATTTATCTATGACAAGAAGCAAGATATGCCACAAATGATCTAAAAGCACACCATCAGACTGAGCTTTGTCCAGCAACTTCCATGTACATTAGTGTCTTAAAAATCAATTTCAGCCACAGCAGTATGTCAGAGCTTGAGATGCATTTCCTCAAAACACCTGGAATCAGTTATAAATGTTGCCTGCACAGACAAAACAAGGACATTTTAAGACACATTGAGGCCATTTCTGTCATAAATGAACACACTTAAATTAATACACTAGCCTTCAAAATAAGGAATGTACAAAACAGAAAAGAAATATATAAAAGCTGGACACTTTATAGCCTTGCTAAGGCCACAATAAAATATATAGTGGGGTCCAAATGTCTGAGACCACTAGTAAAAATGCTTCTTTTTGGCATTTTTTTCTAATTTAATACATCAGTTTGTTTTACAGATTATATTATTTGACAACAACTTTCTTTCTTTCTGCAAATCTTTGAAATTTATGCAAGATGCCTTTCTGAGCTTCTAGCATTTAGCATGTTGCCTTTTTTGCTTTAAATGAGTGTGTGCATTTGAGCTGCATGGACACCACAAGTTTATGTAAAACCTTACAAGCCATTTTAGATCAAATGCATCAGTGTGTCACTTGAACACATGCTTCAGTAAAAAAGATCAGACATGAGGAAAATCTGACCTTTAAATAGACACCTAGAAAGAGTACAGAATCTTAAATGAACTATTGTTTACTTTCTATATTTTAAATAGGAAAAAATGCAGTTGAAGAAAAATCCCAGATTATTAATGTGGTCACAGAATTTTGGACTCCATGCGTAGATTTGTTGTTTTACCCGAGTTGGTTTCTTCAAGTCTTTTGTTTTGCGGTGATTGAATGAATCTGACATTTGACAAATTCAGTCTTTCAGCCTGTGAAATGTTAAAAAAATTTTTTTTAAAAAACCTGTGAGGGTGGACTAATGCAAACTTTGTTTGCCCAAAATTAAGAGATGACTAGAGCACAAGCCTCCATTTAAGAATATTGAGCATTAATAAGAGCTTAATCCTAGAAGGAAAACAATGTTTTCTACAAATAAAGTTTAAAAGCTTAGGTTTATTCTGATTCAGCTGATTTTTTTTTCAGTGGACATAATCAATACATTTATCACATTACAATTATTTAGGTGAGTAATAAACCATATAAACATACTGTGATAACACTTTACATTAAGGCTCTGTTAACTTACTTTATTTACTGCATTAGTTAACATTAAAGAAATGCTTATATGAAAGCTGATACCTTCTTTATAACAGATCACCTTAGACCCTGAATCTCTTCTTGGAGCTGGATTTGATTTGTATTGTGAAATGTGAACTGACAGAAACTTCTTAACAATTACTGGTATACATATGAAGAACAATTTACTTTAAAATAAATAACAGAACTGTAGGATGGGAATAATGAGGATTTAAGTGTTTTAAACCTAAGTGCCAGAATCTCTTCACAGAGCTTTAACTATGCGGTATTTCAAGATAATCACAGCCACATACAGTGTGATGAGATGAAATAATAATTCTCTTGGACTCAAGGTCTGAGACACATGTATGACATTCACAGTGCTGACGAGACTAAGCATGCAGGGAGGGGCTATGGGTAACAGTGGGGGTAAGTACACACATGGGTAGAGTGTAAGTATAAGAGTATAGGGTATAAATACTGAAATCACAAAAAAGTACATTCAAAATGAAAATTATACATTATAGAAAACACAGGGTCCAAAACTTTAAAGTGCAGTAATGCTTCTAAAAGTAACCTGAGATGAATGAAATTTAAAGTGACACAGTGTGTAGTAAGGTGTTAAGTCAGTAGCCTGTTATTCCTGCTGCCACCTCTGTATGATGGCCTTCTGTACAAGTATAAAAATAAAATTTCATTCAAGTCATTTAATTCATTTATTATTTCTATTTCATTAAGTGGTTACAAGCTGGTCTTCTTGTGAAAGTATATAAAGAGACTTAATGCATTACTTCTATACTCTGTGGTACCTGATAGTAAGTCTCCTGTATTAGGTCAATTCTCAATCTCACCACAGGGTGGCAGTATCGGATACAGCTTATATAAAACAAGGCGAAACCTAGAACTACCTCATCATCATTAGATTACATATCCAACAGTGAGATTGATTTGTTGTGAGAAAGCCTAGTGCGTAAATTGATTGAAATAATAAGTTGCTGAATTTTCTCAGGAACAGTCATCTAGTTCAATTCAGTGAATGTCAGATGATGTTTGTGTGTTGCCAGGTGTGTGGTTTTTAGACCAAACAATTATTTCAGGTCTTGTGTGTGGCACATGTTCCATAATACTTCGTGCCAAGTAAGAATGTCACTTTTGAGAAGTTTTTCTCTGCTGACCAGACACAAGGAGTGAGTTTTGACCAGTACCTTGCGGAAGTGCACACACTAAGTAAGACTTGTGAATTTGGAGATTTTAGAGACTCAATGGTGAGGGACAAAATAGTCTGTGGGATTCCTGATAATGGTCTCAGGGAAAGACTGTTATGTGAAGCAGCTCTGACACTGGAGAAAGCAGTCAATATGTGTAGACCTAAAGTTAACTACAGCTAGTAGTTAGTGTCAGTGACCTTTCATCTGAGGGTTTCATCAGTTTTCAAGATTCTAACACAGAAGCAGTCACCCACACGTTACACAGCATACAGATCAGAAGAGTGAATGTCAGAATGAATTTACTGAATGTCATGACTTTCTGCTGGAAAGCTTTAAAAAGGTCTGTTTGCAGGTCCGAAACCGGAGACAGTGGCTGATTTCTGGAGAATGGTTTGGGAGCGCAAATCTGCCACCATAGTCATGCTGACTAACATAAGAGAGAGAAAAGAGGTAAAACACATGAATATAGCACACAGTTTGCTCTGGAAATGCTTGTAAAGGTTAAATGGTTTTGAATCTGCATGTGTTTCTAGGAAAAATGCTGTCAGTACTGGCCAGAGCAGGGCTGCTGGCTGTACGAATGTGTGAGGGTGTCTGTGGAGGATGTAATGGTGCTGGTCCACTACACTATCCAGAAGTTCTGTGTGCAATATGTAAGTCTGAAATAAACAAATGAACAGAAGAATAAAGAATGCAGAATTGCAAGTATATATACCGTACACTGGCTCATGGTGATTTGTGAGGAATTTCATATATATAATGTAAACATAAATATGCTAATTCAGGCTAATTCCAGACACAAACAATGTGATTTCTGTGGCATTTCACACTGACACTGTGGACCATATGTGTGTATGTGATGTAGCACTAAATGTGATGCCCTCTTTTATGTTTTAATCAACGTGCTGGAGAGCTTCAATGTCTTTTTAGCCACTTCACTTTACTTAGCATTTTGCACAACATTTCTTATAGCACACCTTGCGGTTCCCTTCTATTCCTTTGAGTAGCTTTGAGTATTCAAGTAGCTACTCAAAGGTATGGATACATACCAATACGTACAAACAAAAGTGTATGAAGACAACCAAGGTACAATAGCAATAGCCAGAAACCCAGTTTACAGGCAAAGGTGCAAGCACATTGACATCAAGTAGCACTTTATAAAGGAAACTGTGAATGATGGCAAGGTAATCTTGGAATACCTACAGAGCAAATGGTTGCTGACATTATGACAAAGCCAGCCACTAAGCTAAAGTTAAAGAGGTTTGCTCGAGACATGTTTGGTACTTAAAAGAGTAAAAGGTTTATGTTTACATCGTTTATGTGAAAGAGAAGCCTTATTTGTTATTTTGTTTTCAGGTAACTTAATAAGCTAAGAGCAAGTGTGGGTGTTAAGTATTGCACTCTTACTCGTTAGATTACGGCATCAGCCGAACTACTCTTGTTTTATTGAATGTATTACGGTTCATTTGGGTGTGATGTCATTACGTTATACAATGCACTCTATGTAAAACGTTTATAGTGTTAATGTCGGATGTACAGAGCCGATGCTTGTTCAAGTTTATTAATAAATGCTCCAAAGAAGTTGATAATGAGACGTGTAACGTTTTGTTTGTTTTCATACGTGTGTTCAAGCCCATTCAAATCCATTTTAAAACAAATGAGACAAGTCTTTAAAGAGCAAATGGTGGCATATAAAATAAGAGCTGTGTCTGTGCTTATGGTATCTGTCTGCATCTCAGTCTGTCCATAAGCTGAGGTGTTACAAACAGCAGAACTGATTACTGGAAGAGTTTAAGAATGAACAGATATTTAGAGACTTTTCCAAGACAAAATATGAATCAATCCAACTTGAATAAATGCTATTATTTATTGAATGGCATTTAATAAAACCAAGGCATTGAGCCTCAATAACTCTCCAGTAAACAGAAACAAATGACCACAACCAAAAATCCAGACATTATTCATGGTACTGAATATACATTTTACAAAAAGCTCTCTTTTCAATATTAATATCATTTATCTTAAATAAAATATCAATTATAATGTAATAAATTCGATACAAACATGAAAGAAAGTTTGCAAATAGGAATAAAAAAACGATATAAAATTTTGCACCAATTATAAAAGAGTAAGCCTGAATTAAACAATGGTACATAAACAATCTGAGTCCAAGGAGTGAAAAAAGCAGTATTAGAGATTTTGAGACCAAAACAAATAAAAAGAACAAATAATCACTGAATACAAAACACAACTAGATGAAATATTGAGAAATATGAACGACGACTTTTTCTGGATTCACTGTTATGGCCATGAAACTACAGTCTGAACCTTTTGAGTCAGCAAGTATTCTGTATATTTCTAAGAAATCAGATTTGGGTAAAACAATGGAAAAAGACCAAAAATGACTTTGCTATGGCTTCACAGCTGCAGCTTGAACAGTTCAACAAACAAGTCCAACAAACTCAGCTCCATTAACAAAACTATGAAAGTGCATAGATAACTGTTAACTTTTTTATAAACAGCAGCCAAGATTAAACATCCAGCTTCAGAAGCTTATTCTTCAATGACTGCACTCTTGCAGTACACTGAGAGCCAAGGTGCAGAAATAATGTCTGGGTCACCTCGAAGGTATACTTCTTCGGGTACTCAATGTTAAGTGCATAAATGATACCAAAAAGTAAAGCAAATGCATTTGGCAGGTCATCAACATCATCAAGCACAATTTTCTCTTCCAGCACCACAGCTATACTTCTTGTGTTTGGGTTGGTTATTGCCACATCTTCAACAAAACTGAGGATATCTACTTTGAGTCCCTTAGTGCAGGTTTCCTTCTGGACTGTGTCCTACAGAGACAACAAACTATGGGTCAAAATCAATACAGGACAAAAATAAGAAAAAGAAGAAGTGTCTTGCTCAAGGGTACAATCAAGGAAGTTATGTTTTGTGCTGGGACTTGAACACACAACCTTCTTATCAGAGACTCAAAGCCATCACTACAGCTAGCTTGCACTGCTTCACTGGAATCTTTAAGTGCCATTAATTCAGTGGGAGAAATAGCTGAATCAATGCAAACTAGTTATGGTGTTGCTCTGGCATGGTTGTAATGGCTCAGTGACAGAAGGCTTGATCAGAAGGTTGTGTTCAAATTCCAGCACACTTCCAAGCAGCATTGGTTGAGTAAGACCCTTATCTTTCAGCTTAGTTGTATCCTACATCAGTCAAATGAGCAAGTGTGCTGGGTTATGTGTCATTTTATGCAACATTAAGATATTACAGCACTTTACTGACGACCCAAATTGTCAGTCAACTGCTGTAAAATTTAGAGCGTTTTGGTTTCTTATGTTCACTAATCATTAAAATATTTAATACACTTACATTTTTGTTTTAAGGCGAGTCGTTTGGGTTGTAGTCTATACACTCCCAATAGCACATTCTGAATGCCCTTAAAATGCAATTTGAGAAAGGATAGCATTCTCACAAACTTCTCCACAGGCCAGCCATGTTAGACATGACGGATAAGATAAAAAATATTACCAGATACGTTCTCAGTAGATTGTCCTCCTTTTCTCTCAGAAACAAGGGAAGGCCACAAAGTGCTGCAGATTTCCTGTGTGTCAGGATAGCAGTGGTCTAAAACACAAATAGGAAGCAGGAAAAACATGGACAAAGTAAATGGCTTTTACTACAGCTAACATTTGTAGTATGCAGTCATGTTTTTTAAAACCTCACAATTTGAAGTAAACTGATGTTGTTACCCGTTCATCAAGTCTGTCTAGGAGTATTTGAATTTCTCCTCCCAAGGCTCCACTTCTTGATCTATAGAGCTTGATCAATCGTGGTGCAAGTGAGTCCAAGTAACTAAGAAAGATCTGCCTGAGATCAACTCGAGTAACTCTGTGCATATATCTGCAAAAAATAGAAATAGTTCAAATTCACTACCCTAATGTTATGTTTGGGGATGAAAACATGCACTAAAATAAACTGCTGTAAAAATATATCAGATGATTTTTTTTTTCAACTTTTGTTTGCATAAATCTGTTAATCAACCTCAGTTCTGATCAAAACTACTAAATGTTCAAAAACATCCAGGATTTTAACTCTTTAATTGCCAAGTTCATAAATGATGTCACTGATTTGGGGAAAAACAATATATAAATTGATTGTGGACTGGAGATTTATTTACTTTTTATCACAGTCTTGGACATGTCAAAGATTAGTAACAACATTAGCTCTGATGCATTTTTAGTTTTTTTTGCAGCATCAGATTAAATTTTTTCTCCCTAATTTACTGTTGGTGGCTGTTTTTGCCCCATAGACTTCCATTATAACCACATTTTTTGTCTGCACAGCCATGACACTATATAATCATGCATTCTTGATTGTTGCTGGTTTTCCCTGTTGGGAAGAGGTAAAGTTTGTGATTTTTACTGTTGATGACCAAGTGGCACCATTAACCCTTTAGATAGGCCTGAGCAAAGAAAGCTTAGTTTCTGGCTTTTGTGTGTGTGTGTGTGAGTGTGAGAAAGTGAGAGAGACCACCCACCCTGGTGCAGAACACCATGGTCATGAGTTATATTCTGAAATGGGGGAGGAATGTGATCCTCATCAGCACAAGGCACCGCGAGGCAGTGGTGACAATGTTCATAAATCTGATGCAGAGTAGATATTTTACAGAAAAAATGGAAAAGTGTATCGCTGAAGGATTTTAAGGTAGTTTCAAACTGGCTTTACCATCAAGAAAAGACAAGCATTTCATACACAGGCCATACATAGGTTTAGTCTGTACTTCTCACCATCCAAAGGCCACAGGTGCAGAAATACACTTTGTTTTTGTGTACTCCATGTAGTTGTGAGGGCTGAGGTACATATTTTGATTTTCTCAGACACATCAAGGTTAGTGTGCAAAGGTCTCTCTCTAACTTTCACACACACCCACATGATAACAACTACTGCTGAGCAACAAAAGCTAGATTTCAGTTCACCACCAGGTTCCCAGCCGTTATTAACTGAACGATTTGGTGAACTCCTCGCCAGTTCTGTGGACAATCCAATAAAGTCACGTTCCCATACCGGGAGTCGAACCCGGGCCGCCTGGGTGAAAACCAGGAATCCTGACCGCTAGACCATATGGGAGGGCTCCCCAGGAGAGTTGAGATCGGCGTTTTACTCGACCACCAAGCAGTTTGAGCTCCAACGCGGTATCATCCAGAGCTTTGCATGGGAACCTTGCATTGCAGAGCACAAAATCGGCCAGCGCTGACCGAGCATTCAGCTACTCGAGCTGTCACTCCAGCGGAAGATCAGCCACTAGACAGAGCGTGGGCTGGTGTTCCTGGTGCAGAAAGCCAGCATACCTCCTAGTACAGGACTCTCCGCATTTCAGGGATTGTGGGAGGTGTTACTCTGCCAGCAATTCGGCAGCTGGAGTCTGTGGCACACCTCTGGGCTCTTAAAAGGCAGCCGAGCCAGCCAGGAGTCGAACCTAGAATCTTAAGGGGAGCGGGGTCCTACCTGCTTATGCTTTTCAAGTGACAAATGGCCAAAAGCTATACCTAGCATTCAACGGTGATGTGGAAAAGCCAATGCCGTGACCCGGCTTCGAACCAGGGTTTCTGCGGCCACAACACAGAGTACTAACCACTATACGATCGCGGCACCCCACACACCTGGGCTAGCAGGAAAAAGGAGCTGCTACATGTTGTGATATGGGTTCTGGCGCCCCTCTGGCCTGGTGCAGTGGCTTTTGATTTAGACATGATTGGAATAGTTGTAGTCTTTTTTGACACTATATCGAGAGACGAACAGATTCATACCCAAATGATACCTTCTGTGCTTTTTAAATAAAAAAAAACAAACAAATAAATTAAAAAATCCTGCAACCCGGATACACTACATGATTAGTTCTATTGACACTGGGACTGACACTCACAGACACCCAGAGAGAAAATAAGCCAAAAGAGAGTTCTCCTCAGTTCATCAAGAAGCTTAAGAATGATTTAAGTTGAAGAGGTCAATGGTACTGTGGCTTTGGTTATGTAACGTTTTGCGCAGTGAATCGAAATGAACACAACACCAACATGCTGCTGGCTGCAATCGGTGATCGTTTTCGGATTCCGTTGAGGAAGCGTTCCCGGCCGTTATTAACTGAGCGATTTGGTGAACTCCTCGCCAGTTCTGTGGGTAATCCAATAAAGTCACGTTTAACGGTAACATTATTAGCTAGATGGCATATTCTTCTGCTATGGAAACAAATTCTCCTTCCATCTTTTGATGACTGGCAGTAAGATGTTATGAGCTTCATTCATTTGGATAAAATTAGGTACACAATAAAGGGCAATACTGGCATATTTTCTGAAACTTGGGGCCATTAATTTTTATTTATTTCTGATTATGTGAATTCTTCTTCTATAGTTGGTCAGTCTAATCATTAGGATGTCCTTATAATTGTGGCTTGATCAAGTATGTGCACTGTGTATACATAATTTATATTAATGTTTTGTTTGCTGATGTAAACGATTGTGATTATATTTAGTTAGTTAGTTAGTTAGTTAGTTAGTCTCTAAACTCAAACTCAGTTTCTTCTGTACATATTTGACATACACTATTTTTTGGTTTGTATAACTGTATATATATAATCAGAAAGAGGACATTCTTAAAAAAGAGAGATTTGATTTGAAACCTGAACTGCTATCAGGTCCATGCTGAACACCTTCTGACCAATCCAAATCAAGTATAAATTTTAATCTCAATACTGCACATAATTATCAAATAAAAGTCTATCAAGCTGTTATCCAAAAGTCTGAAATAATGTTTCTCTTAAGTGTTTTAATTCAAATCCATATTTTGGTGTGATTTATACACATGGGTTTGTCCATTCTGACTTTTGGACGCTTTATTATGTCCATTTTATGATGAAACAGGAAAAGACTTTGAAAATCATCTGTCATTTTCTGATCATGATAAATATCAACACAACTAGACTGAAATATACAGGTAAGATATGCAACTAATTGAAACATGAACAGAGCAAGATATAAACTGATATCTACTGGTTTCCTGTCAGGGTTGTGGACTGTTTTCTGGCCACTAGAGACCCCCACTGCCTTTTTGTTGGTGTCCAGTCTCTGTCATTATGTCTAATAGGTGTCTCCTGTGCTTTGTTTAGGTTTGTGTATTTAAGTCACCCTTTTCCTCCACAAATACTTTGCTTAGTGTTTCCTGTACCTTGATTAAGTCTAGGTCAGCCGTGTGCTCTGTTTTATGGCTTTGTCCTTAAAAGACTTTGTGCATCTGGTATAGTTCTTTGTTTTGATTGATTGACAAGTGCTCTTTTGAATGCCTTATGGATTTATTTTGTGGACTAATTAGAATGACTTTTTGGAAGTATTGACTTTGTTTTTTGATTAGACTCCTGTGAACCTTTTGTATGCTTTTGGATTAACCTTGTGGATTTTGGGGATTTATTCTTTGGAACTACTGTCAAGTCTTTTGAGCTGACTTGTTGGATTTGTTTTGTGGATTATTTGACTTGCATTATTATCTAATTAAAGATAAGTAAACATTTCTCCAGAACTGTGATCTGGTTATCTGTATTTGTGTTCAGCCCCCTTTGATTGTGTTCAAGTTTTCTCACTAGTCCTGCCCTCACTCGCCGCCATAACCTACTGTTCCTTCATTGGACCACTTTTGATAGATACTGACTACTGCAGACCGGGAACACGCCACAAGAGCTGCAGTTTTGGAGATGCTCTGATCCAGTCATATAGCCATCACAATTTGGCCCTTGTCCATACTGTAGGCTTGCCCATTTTTTCTGGTAAAAACCTATAAACTATAATATTGTGCTCACCATACAAATAAATGTATGATAATACTGGATTCAGGAAGCTTCTGCAGATGACAGCAGAGCAGTTTGATATCTTGCTGGGGATGGTTGGACCTCTCATAACCAAGCAGCACACACAAATGAGACGGGCAATATCCCCAAAAGAGCGTCTAGCTGTGACCATGCGGTTTTTGGCAACAGGTGGGTCTGGCAGAACAATATTTGATTCAACAAGTATTACTTTTAAGTGTGTGTTGCTATATTTTATAGTTACTTTATTTCTTGTGCAGGCGAAACGTTCAGTTCCCTCAGTTTCCAATACGGGGTTGGGGTAAGCACTATTTCTAACATAGTCATGGAGACCTGTGCTGCTCCTGTAGGTACTCACTGATTCCCAACATTTACTCAAATGCTGTACTTAAAGGACACATTTAGTACATTGGTAAAAAATAACTTTTAGTAAAATTAGCTTAAAAATGAACATCTGTTTCAGTAAAATGCATCAGTTATTTGTGATGGTCTGTGAATTCCAGCCTACAGTGTCAATTTTACTATGAGGTTAGGACCATCAAATTTTTTGTTCCAATCATTTTGTAATGATTTCAATCTTCAACATGGCCTTACTCAATATTCCAGATATCAAGTTGATGATTTTACAGAATGTTCTTTACATTATGATTATTTTATGTACAAAACAGTCACCAATAAAATGACTTTATCTGGGTTTTCAGTCATGTATAACTTATAACTAAAAAGTAATTTTAATAAAAGTATACATATGTATAGTTTATAAATGATCTGAATGCATCTTCCACCACTGATTACCAGTAATGTACAAAAAACAGTAGTATGCTGTGATGATCAATATAGCTATAACGTCCCAGAGTATTTGTATTTTCAAGGTCACTGCTTTTTGTATTTTAATGTTTATTCTGTAATAGTCAATGAAGCCTTAAGTAATGAATCCATATTTGCAATGCTTCAGAAATGTTTTATTTTTATGCTCTGTGACACAGAAATAATGTTCAAATCTGTTCTTCTGTTCTTTTGCTAGACCCACAACAGAGGCAGAATGGCGTAAAATAGCGCATGATTTTCAATCTAAATGGCAATTCCCACATTGCTTATTGCGCTTGATGGTAAACACATCCGTACACAGCCTCCAGTTAAAGGTGGCAGTCTTTACCATAATTACAAGTCCAGCTTCTCTGTAATAATGATCGCTGTTGTGGATGCCAATTACAAGTTCATCTACGCCAGTGTGTATTTTGTAGAAGAAGGAAAAGTGTCTTTCTTAAAGCATGGTGCTTCTGTTATTGATGTTAGCCTTTTATGCATAGAATACTATGTATATACTGTATCTTCAGACTATACAACTTGGGTGTACTTTGAAAGCATTGAGACAGGTGTCCATGACTGTTAGAAATAGTGCTTACCCCAACCCTGTATTGGAAACTGAGGGAACTGAATGTTTCACCTGCACAAGACATAAAGTAACTAAAATATACAGTGAGGGGAAAATTATTTGATCCCCTGCTGATTTTGTACGTTTCCCCACTGACAAAGAAATGATCAGTCTGTAATTTTAATGGTAGGTGTATTTGAACAGTGAGAGGCAGAATAACAAAAAAATCCAGAAAAATGCATTTCAGAAAAGTTCTACATTGATTTGCATTTTAATGAGTGAAATAAGTATTTGATCCCCTATCAGTCAGAAAGATTTCTGGCTCCCAGGTGTCTTTTATACAGGTAAGGAGCTGAGATTACAGTAGGAGCACTCTCGGGGAGTGCTCTTAATCTCAGCTTGTTAACTGTATGAAAGACACCTGTCCACAGAAGGAAGCAATCAATCAGATTCCAAACTCTCCATCATGGTCAAGACCAAAGAGCTGTCCATGGATGTCAGGGACAAGATTGTAGACCTACACAAGGCTGGAATGAGCTACAAGACCATCGCCAAGCAGCTTGGTGAGAAGGTGACAACAGTTGGTGCGATTATTCCCAAATGGAAGAAACACAAAAAGACTGTCAATCTTCCTCTGGGGCTCCATGCAAGATCTCACCTCATGGAGTTTTTCAATGATCATGAGAACGGCGAGGAATCAGCCCAGAATTACACTGGAGGATTTTGTCAATGATCTCAAGGCAGCTGGGACCATAGTCACCAAGAAAACAATTGGTAACACATTATGCCATGAAAGACTGAAATCCAGTAGCGCCCGCAAGGTCCCCCTGCTAAAGAAAGCACATGTACAGGCTCATCTGAGGTTTGCCAGTGAACATCTGAATGATTCAGAGGTCATGTGGTCAAATGAGACCAAAATCCAGCTCTTTGGCATCAACTCAACTCGTCGTGTTTGGAGGAGGAGGAATGCTGCCTATGACTCCAAGAAGACCATCCCCACTGTCAAACATGGAGGTGGAAACATTATGCTTTGGGGGTGTTTTTCTGGTAAGGGGACAGGACAACCGCACCGCATCAAAGGGACGATGGACGGAGCCACGTACCGTCAAATCTTGAGTGAGAACCTCCTTCCCTCAGCCAGGGCATTAAAAATGGGTCGTGGATGCAAAGAGGAGTGGGCCCAAATTCCTTGAGATGTGTGCAAACCTGGTGGCCAACTACAAGAAATGTCTGACGTCTGTGATTGCCAACAAGGATTTGCCACCAAGTACTAAGTCATGTTTTGCAAAGGGGTCAAATACTTATTTCACTCAATAAAATTCAAATCAATGTATAACTTTTTTTGAAATGTGTTTTTCTGGATTTTTTTTTTCTTGTTATTCTGTCTCTCACTGTTCAGATAAACCTACCATTAAAATTACAGACTGATCATTTCTTTGTCAGGGAGCAAATGTACAAAATCAGCAGGGGATCAAATAATTTTTTCCCTCACTGTATACCGTACACTGGCTAATGGTGATTTGTGAGGACTTTTATTTTTTTATATATATATATATATATATATATATATAAAAAATGTAAACATAAATATGCTAATTCAGGCTAATTCCAGAAACAAACAATGTGATTTCTGTGGCATTTCACACTGACACTGTGGACCATATGTGTGTATGTGATGTAGCACTAAATGTGATGCCCTCTTTTATGTTTTAATCAACATGCTGGAGAGCTTCAATGTCTTTTTAGCCACTTCACTTTACTTAGCATTTTGCACAACATTTCTTATAGCACAACTTGCGGTTCCCCTCTAAACTGTCCAGACGCACACACACACACACACCCGGAACCAAAATCACATGTAATCATTCATAACATCACATCTTCCCCACTTTAAAAGTAAAGCACTATCTTTGGGATTCTTTACTACTATTACTAACTTTTATGCAAAAAACAACCTTTTTTTTCTTTTATCTAACAGTAACACAATAGTTGCAGTTTAACTGTGAGATATTACAATCAACCTTTTTCTTTTTCAACTACCCCAGTCCTTGAAATATTTAACAAATTTCAATAAGCCTTTCAGGAGGTCTAACAGGTCATCTTGGTCTGCAAGACATCGCAGGAGAGACATTATTTTTGCAGATTTCGCTTCCACATCTTCAGCATTTACTTTTTGGGGTTTTCATTCTTTGCTGCTTTTGCTTTGCAAAATGTGTTTTGCTCCTCTTTTTTAATGGCCTGCACTGCAGCATCTTCTCTATGTAGTTCCTTGGCTTGTGCACAAGTTATTTCAGCAGGTCTACACATATTGACTGCTTTCTCCAGTGTCAGAGCTGCTTCACATAACAGTCTTTCCCTGAGACCATTATCAGGAATCCCACAGACTATTTTGTCCCTCACTATTGAGTCTCTAAAATCTTCAAATTCACAAGTCTTACTTAGTGTGTGCAGTTTTGCAAGGTACTGGTCAAAACTCACTCCTTGTGTCTGGTCAGCAGAGAAAAACTTCTCAAAAGTGACATTCTTACTTGGCACGAAGTATTATGGAACATGTGCCACACACAAGACCTGAAATAATTGTTTGGTCTAAAAACCACACACCTGGCAACACACAAACATCATCTGACATTCACTGAATTGAACTAGATGACTGTTCCTGAGAAAATTCAGCAACTTATTATTTCAATCAATTTACGCGCTAGGCTTTCTCACAACAAATCAATCTCACTGTTGGATATGTAATCTAATGATGATGAGGTAGTTCTAGGTTTCGCCTTGTTTTATATAAACTGTATCCGATACTGCCATCCTGTGGTGAGATTGAGAATTGACCTAATACAGGAGACTTACTATCAGGTACCACAGAGTATAGAAGTAATGCATTAAGTCTCTTTATATACTTTCACAAGAAGACCAGCCTGTAACCACTTAATGAAATAAAAATAATAAATGAATTAAATGACTTGAATGAAATTTTATTTTTATACTTGTACAGAAGGCCATCATACAGAGGTGGCAGCAGGAATAACACAGGCTACTGACTTAACACCTTACTACACACTGTGTCACTTTAAATTTCATTCATCTCAGGTTACTTTTAGAAGCATTACTGCACTTTAAAGCTTTGGACCCTGTGTTTTCTATAATGTATTATTTTCATTTTGAATGTACTTTTTTGTGATTTCAGTATTTATACCCTATACTCTTATACTTACACTCTACCCATGTGTGTACTTACCCCCACTGTTACCCATAGCCCCTCCCTGCATGCTTAGTCTCGTCAGCACTGTGAATGTCATACATGTGTCTTAGACCTTGAGTCCAAGAGAATTATTATTTCATCTCATCACACTGTATGTGGCTGTGATTATCTTGAAATACCGCATAGTTAAAGCTCTGTGAAGAGATTCTGGCACTTAGGTTTAAAACACTTAAATCCTCATTATTCCCATCCTACAGTTCTGTTATTTATTTTAAAGTAAATTGTTCTTCATAAGTATACCAGTAATTGTTAAGAAGTTTCTGTCAGTTTACATTTCACAATACAAATCAAATCCAGCTCCAAGAAGAGATTCAGGGTCTAAGGTGATCTGTTATAAAGAAGGTATCAGCTTTCATATAAGCATTTCTTTAATGTTAACTAATGCAGTAAATAAAGTAAGTTAACAGAGCCTTAATGTAAAGTGTTATCACAGTATGTTTATATGGTTTATTACTCACATAAATAATTGTAATGTGATAAATGTATTGATTATGTCCACTGAAAAAAAAATCAGCTGAATCAGAATAAACCTAAGCTTTTAAACTTTATTTGTAGAAAACATTGTTTTCCTTTGAGGATTAAGCTCTTATTAATTCTCAATATTCTTAAATGGAATCACAGATTTTTTAAAAAAAAATTTTAACATTTCACAGGCTGAAAGACTGAATTTGTCAAATGTCAGATTCATTCAATCACAGCAAAACAAAAGACTTGAAGAAACCAACTCGGGTAAAACAACAAATCTACGCATGGAGTCCAAAATTCTGTGACCACATTAATAATCTGGGATTTTTCTTCAACTGCATTTTTTCCTATTTAAAATATAGAAAGTAAACAATAGTTCATTTAAGATTCTGTACTCTTTCTAGGTGTCTATTTAAAGGTCAGATTTTCCTCATGTCTGATCTTTTTTACTGAAGCATGTGTTCAAGTGACACACTGATGCATTTGATCTAAAATGGCTTGTAAGGTTTTACATAAACTTGTGGTGTCCATGCAGCTCAAATGCACACACTCATTTAAAGGAAAAAAGGCAACATGCTAAATGCTAGAAGCTCAGAAAGGCATCTTGCATAAATTTCAAAGATTTGCAGAAAGAAAGAAAGTTGTTGTCAAATAATATAATCTGTAAAACAAATTGATGTATTAAATTAGAAAAAAATGCCAAAAAGAAGCATTTTTACTAGTGGTCTCAGACATTTGGACCCAACTATATATTTTATTATGGCCTTAGCAAGGCTATAAAGTGTCCAGCTTTTATATATTTCTTTTCTGTTTTGTACATTCCTTATTTTGAAGGCTAGTGTATTAATTTAAGTGTGTTCATTTATGACAGAAATGGCCTCAATGTGTCTTAAAATGTCCTTGTTTTGTCTGTGCAGGCAACATTTATAACTGATTCCAGGTGTTTTGAGGAAATGCATCTCAAGCTCTGACATACTGCTGTGGCTGAAATTGATTTTTAAGACACTAATGTACATGGAAGTTGCTGGACAAAGCTCAGTCTGATGGTGTGCTTTTAGATCATTTGTGGCATATCTTGCTTCTTGTCATAGATAAATGTGATCTGTCTGAAAATGGAAAAATGGTGTTGGCAGTAGGACTAAAAGGGAACTGGAAGCAAACATTTTGATCAGTGGAGTTAATAAAGCTTATCTAACAGTTAGAACAGCTGTCCTGTGTGACTGAACAAAAGTGAAGCAAACAGATTTCTTCAGCAGGGGGTATCTGTCTCGTAAGCTGTTTAGTGAAGAGGAATTCTGCAGTATGATTAATGCTGTCACACCTGACTAATGGTGTCTGAACTCAAGCCACCCTACACTTGGAATAAATGAGGGACGCTGTGTCCACCTGTGTCCAGGGGGTGATGTTTCACAGCGAGGGTCTGAATTCATCTATCTAATAATCCCACTCCTAATCAAACCCAGCCTTAGATATGATTTAAATTATGGTAGAATAACTATGTTACTCATATGGGAAATGTCTCAATCAATAATGCTTTACATTATGGTCCCCTTAAATGATATTATTTAACATTAATTTACATAAACAAACCATGTATGTCAGTATTAAAATACCCCGCCTACTGCTGAACAACAAAAGCTAGATTTCAGTTCACCACCAGGTAAAACAATTAGTTTGACTGAACTCAATAAATTGGTTGCTGCATTTATTGTTGAGGAGATGCAGCCACTCTTCACTGTGAAGGCGCCGACATTTTGTAATATCATCAGCAAAATCAGGGAAATGGACAGGGGCCGTGCTCTCCGATCGCAAAACCTTTACAAGCTTTTTGGACAAGGCATATATAGAAATGGAGGCAGACCTGAAGAAAACATTTGCAGATTGATCTAATTTTAGAATGACTTTAGGAAGACTATATTGCACTCTTTAATGTCTTTATTAAATTGGACTGTGAGTTTACTTTGTAATGTAACACATATAGGTTTCTATGTGTATAAAATGAAAAGAGAACGAGTCTACTGGTCAAATTTAAGAAAAAGTATCGCAAAAGTAACGTAACACATTACTTTTTATAAAAAATAACTAAGTAATGCAATTTGGTACGTTTTTAGGGAGTAACACAATATTGTAACGCATTACTTTTAAAAGTAACTTTCCCCAACACTGAATATAATATAATAACAAATATATAATATATTTGTTATTTTTTCACATTTTAGTAAACCATTTAAAGGTTGTGAAATTCTGTAAAAATGATCTGTATATGAGTGAAAAATTCAGTTTGTGTTGCGTTTAAAGGAAACTTTTATACATATACTGATGGCTAAAAATAATCAGAATGAGACCGCAATAGGAACAAATATAAACATTTATTTAAGCAAAGTCTATAAGAAGTATACAAATAAGTTTATTTCTAAACAATTCTATATATGGATTTACAATCTATAGGCTATTGATGGGAATAGGGGGAGTGGGATAGGAACAGAGGGATAGATTAATAAGGGATGATTATTAAGGGACGAGGGATCTTAAATGCTAAGGTTAAGCCCTTCTTCAGGTCCTGGGGTTCACTGTACAAACCTGTAGGAAAGAAAAGAGATTTTTTAAATATTAAGTTGATCAAAAATAGAAATAAAATGATTTCATACTTACATGTGGAGCCTGAGCAATGTAGGAAAAAGAAGTGAGAGAAAAGAAGATGAAATGAAACAGAGGAAGAAAAGATGAAGTGGGTAAGGGGAAAGACATTGCTCAGAGCTCCTCCAAAATGTCCATCATCAGCTGGACGTGCAGCTTGAGGAGTCGCTGAACTGTGGTGGCTAAGGCTGCTGGGTCACTGTAGAGCTCCAGAGGCTGAGTGAAGAGTACTTCAGCAAGCTCTGTAAGGTAATCCTATTGACAAATTACACACACAACCAACATAGTGTCACTGAGTTTAAGATACAATCCTGAGAATTTGTGGATCGTGGCATCAGAAGATATTCAACACTTACAATAAGCACTGTGAAGTACAGCTCTGCTGCAGGCTCCCACACGTCCACGTCCCACATGCTGAAGAGCGCAAGCAGGCGCTCCAAGAAACCTCCCTTGAACTTTTGGAAAGAAAGACAAGCTTCATTAATGCCATGTCTTATCAGGTTTAAAAAATATGGAAAAAGAAAACCAGATCAAATAGACCATGTTCTGAAACTCAAACATTGCTTAGAAATCTCCTGATAAGACACTTACTGGCTGAGGTTTTGAGCCATTTATAAAGTAGCTGAAGAAATCAGCTCAAAAAAAACATCCAGGAAGTTGTAGTGGTGGTCCTGCACAGAGTAGAAAAGATACAAAAATAAATTAGCTGTACATATTGGAGTCCTGTTTTCTATATTAGCAAAATCTGTTATCTTTAAACATCTGTCATTTCACACAGGCGTTTATTAGCTTACACAGGAGCTGAGCTCTGCTTTAATCGATTCCTGATTGGAAGGCGTCCTCAGGAATCGAATCAGGGTCTCGTAGGCCAACTGCACACCAACTGCATCCTGTTAAAGCAAACGAAAAAATCTCTGTAACTCACTTTGGCTATGGCTGAGAAACTGAAATTATTTCCATCACAACAATGATACAGTCTTTCATCATTCTGAAGTCACCTGGTTGTTAGCTGCTGCCAGTCGCATGACGATCTTCTTTCCAGCCATGAACAAGAAGTTCTGGTTGTGGATGCTGGCAAGCAGAGTCTGAATATAAGACAGCACACAATATAAAAGTTAAAGCAGAGTGGACTTTACCTGCGCAGTAACAGCAGCTGAATAAAGGTTTTACTCACAGCAAACGCCTCACGAAGCGCGGGCACCTTCAGGCCGATTTCAGTCACCCCTCTGTCTGAAAGATGGCAGCTAAGAAACAAGAGATGTAAATGTTTAGTGTATATTAAACATACAATACACTGTTACATCATTAAAGAGTGAAGAGGATCGTACCAAATAAAGGGCACCTCCAACTCCTCTGGGTTAAGGCGCTCCTCACTCTCCTGCAAGCCAAATCATTAAATCATTAAAACTCACACAGTAAATTTTACAGTATCCGAATCAGGGGAATAGCAGCATATGTAGATACACATCAGGTCTGAAAGTCTGAATTACCTCACAGTCGTTGTGATCATAGTCCCAAGTGGAGGTGAACATCTGTCCATCTTCAGCCACATACAGCAAAGTGCAGGTTACCGTTGTAATGGTTTGCTGTTGAATAAAAAAAATATCCACACTGAAGACAAATAAAAGCACAACTGACAAAATTCTAAAAGTTACTAACTACAAGATACATTTCATGACAGTGCAATAAATTTACCACAAAATAATGTGGCACGACGAATGATGTCTCCATTCGGTTACAGGAGATGAACTCTGTAACCCTCCCAGATTCAGCCTTAACAGAACAAATTAAAGTGAACACAATTAGTCACTGCAATTAACAAAAGTTTTGTGATGCCACAACGAATAATCCCTCACCTGTATGCCAGTGAAACAGTCCTCTATGGAGGACTCATAAGGGAATCCCTGCAAATGACAAAAAGCTGAAACTCAAGATCTATTTCACAAACGTGAGCGTCTAATAATCATCAAGGTCAATTCTCTTCCTCAGAGTAATTAAGTCTGTGATTACCATGTGATTCAAGCTGCTCGTCTTGGTGGATTTAAACCAACAAAGACGGCTCTGTGGGCCCCTTATCATCCCCAGGAAGTATGTTTTCATTTCCACTGACTGAAAATAGAGAAACAAAACTAAACATTAGAACTTGTAAAGACGGGTGTTTGTGTGTTTGTATCTCAGCTGCTGCACTGTAGAATACCTTGAACTGGGAGATGGAGGCCTGTGCAGAGAGGAACTGAATATTACACCCAAGCGCTGATCAGCTCACCAGCATCGAGCGGCTGTGAAAAGTAGAGCAGGAAGATCATGAGTGCTTCTTATCATATCAGATTTATACTAACATTCTTTCACTCACAGTAAAAACAACCTTGTAAAATCCATTGATTGGCTTTAGGAAATAAATGAAAGCTTTGGTTACCAGAAAAACAGGTGAAGGGTCTTGAGGTTGTTCTGTGGGCAGCAGCTGGATGTTCGGCTCAACAAACTTAAAACACACAAACACAATTAGTCACTGCAGTTCATAACATTTTGTGATGCCACAATGAATAATCCCTTACCTGAATGCCAGTGAAACTCTCCTTATCACTGGTATAATAAGGGAATCCCTGTAAAAGACAATTAGATGAAACTCAAGATCTACAACCACATTTCACAAAAGTGCTCTTCTAAAAATCATGTCAGTTGAAAAATGTCCATTCTCTTCATCAGAGTAATAAAGACTGTGATTACCTCGCGAGTCAAGCAGTGTGTCTCTGCGCTTTCAAACCAGCAGAGCAGACTCTCTGGACCCCTCATCATTCCAATCATGTCTCTGCTTATGTCCACTGGCCAGAAATAGAGAAACAAAACTTCACATTAGATCTTGTAAAGAAGGATGTTTGTGTGTTTGTATCTCAGTTACAGCAGTGTAGAATACCTGGGAGAGGGAGGAGACTACAGACACACACTGAACATCACGGCAGGCACTGTCCGGCTCATCAGCATCGAGCGGCTGTGAAATGTAGAGCATGAAGATCATAAGTGCTTCTTATCATATCAGATTTATACTAACATTCTTTACAGTAAAAACAACCTTGTAAAATCCATTGATTGGCTTTAGAAAATAAATGAAGGATTTTCTTACCAGAATGACAGCTGAAGGTTCTTCGTGTGGTTCGGTGGGCAGCAGCTGCAGGATTGGCTCAATGACCTTAACACACACACACACACACACACAAACACACACACACACACACACAAACACAAACACACACACACACACACACACACACACACTTAGAAAAAAGTGGCCTGTAGGTTTTAAATGAAGTTAAAATATTACTATTTAAATGACACATACCTGGAGGACAGAGGGAGTATCTGCTGATTCCTCCAGCACATCCACAGGCTCTGCAATAGATTATTTTTCTGTGACTCAGAATTATGACTCTTCAATTACACAATATCAAAATAAACTAAATTCTCGTTACCCGAGCTCATCAACTCGTTCAGGATTTTAGTGTGTAATGTAAAATAACAGCCAAGTTCACTAGCAGCTTAACTAACATTAGGATAAACATTATATTTATATTATATTTACCGATAAAATGTGTACAAATTACAAGGAAGTGTGATGGTCTGGGGCTGTTTTGCTGGATCCAGGGTCGGTGACTTGTACAGAGTGAGAGGCACCCTGAACCAAAACGGCTACCACAGCATTCTGCAGCACCATGCAATACCCTCTGGTATGCACCTAGTTGGTCAGGGGTTCATCCTACAGCAAGATAATGACCCAAAATACAAGTCCAAGCTATGCCAGAACTACCTCAGGAAAAAAGAACAAGATGGTAAGCTTGAAAACATGGAGTGGCCAGCACAGTCTCCAGACTTAAACCCCATGGAGATGGTTTGGGATGAACTGGACAGAAGAGTGAAAGCAAAGCAACCAAGTGCCACACATTTATGGAAACTTCTGCAACAGATTTGGGAAGAACTTTCTGAAGAATATTTGATTTCTATTGTAGAAAGAATGCCACGAGTGTGTTCAGCTGTTAGATCTGCCAAAGGTGGCTACTTCGATGAGTCAAAAGTTTAGAATACATTTTGGTCTAGAAATTGATTCCATGATTTCTTTTTTAACTCCAATTGCTTATTTGTACTATGCTTTCATTTCAGAGTGCAATGAGACATTAAACTGAATAATTTTCAATAAAAAACTGGAAAAATTGGGGTGTTCTAAAACTTTTGAACAGTAGTGTATATACATGCATAAACTTTTAAGCCATTACATTATGACCACCTGCCTAATATTGTTAGTCCTCCTTTTGCTGCCAAAATAGCCCTGCAGCCCTGACCCATAGAGGTGTGGTCTTCACTAGATCTCTGAATGAATATATCTATATAAAAAAGTGGGTTATGGCGGTGAGTGAGGGCAAGACTAGTGAGAAAACTTGAACACAATCAAAGGGGGCTGAACACAAATGCAGATAACCAGATCACAGTTCTGGAGAAATGTTTACTTATCTTTAATTAGATAATAATGCAGGTCAAATAATCCACAAAACAAATCCAACAAGTCAGCTCAAAAGACTTGACAGTAGTTCCAAAGAATAAATCCCCAAAATCCACAAGGTTAATCCAAAAGCATACAAAAGGTTCACAGGAGTCTAATCAAAAAACAAAGTCAATACTTCCAAAAAGTCATTCTAATTAGTCCACAAAATAAATCCATAAGGCGTTCAAAAGAGCACTTGTCAATCAATCAAAACAAAGAACTATACCAGATGCACAAAGTCTTTTAAGGACAAGGCCATAAAACAGAGCACACGGCTGACCTAGACTTAATCAAGGTACAGGAAACACTAAGCAAAGTATTTGTGGAGGAAAAGGGTGACTTAAATACACAAACCTAAACAAAGCACAGGAGACACCTATTAGACATAATGACAGAGACTGGACACCAACAAAAAGGCAGTGGGGGCCTCTAGTGACCAGAAAACAGTCCACAACCCTGACAGGAAACCAGTAGATATCAGTTTATATCTTGCTCTGTTCATGTTACAATTAGTTGCATATCTTACCTGTATATTTCAGTCTAGTTGTGTTGATATTTAACATGATCAGAAAATGACAGATGATTTTCAAAGTCTTTTCCTGTTTCATCATAAAATGGACATAATAAAGTGTCCAAAAGTCAGAATGGACAAACCCATGTGTATAAATCACACCAAAATATGGATTTGAATTAAAACACTTAAGAGAAACATTATTTCAGACTTTTGGATAACAGCTGGATAGACTTTTATTTGATAATTATGTGCAGTATTGAGATCAAAATTTATACTTGATTTGGATTGGTCAGAAGGTGTTCAGCATGGACCTGATAGCAGTTCAGGTTTCAAATCAAATCTCTCTTTTTTAAAGAATGTCCTTTTTCTGATTATATATATACAGTTATACAAACCAAAAAATAGTCTATGTCAAATATGTACAGAAGAAACTGAATTTGAGTTTAGAGACTAACTAACTAACTAACTAACTAACTAAATATAATCACAATCGTTTACATCAGCAAACAAAACATTAATATAAATTATGTATACACAGTGCACATACTTGATCAAGCCACAATTATAAGGACATCCTAATGATTAGACTGACCAACTATAGAAGAAGAATTCACATAATCAGAAAAAATAAAAATTAATGGCCCCAAGTTTCAGAAAATATGCCAGTATTGCCCTTTATTGTGTACCTAATTTTATCCAAATGAATGAAGCTCATAACATCTTACTGCCAGTCATCAAAAGATGGAGGGAGAATTTGTTTCCATAGCAGAAGAATATGCCATCTAGCTAATAATGTTACCGTTAAACGTGACTTTATTGGATTGCCTGCAGAGCTGGCGAGGAGTTCACCAAATCGCTCAGTTAATAACGGCCGGGAACGCTTCCTCAACGGAATCCGAAAACGATCACTGATAGCAGCCAGCAGCATGTTGGTGTTGCGTTCATTTCGATTCACTGCGCAAAACGTTACATAACCAAAGCCACAGTACCATTGACCTCTTCAACTTAAATCGTTCTTAAGCTTCTTGATGAACCGAGGTGAACTCTCTCAGCGTTGCTAAGCCTAAATGCTACAGTTTTACCCACTTCCAGTCCTATGTGACAATTCTAACTACTTTACTAAATGTACTACAGTACATTAACAACTATAGTGTTTTGAGTACATTCTATGTGTTGATTGGTTCTTAAAGTACATGTCTTGTGGCCAGCCCAGCAGGAGACTCCAGAGTGTGTAAAGGCCTGACATGAGCACACCATGGTAACTGTTAGAAAAACACTAACTGATTTGTCATCACTTATTTATTTGTAGGCGATATTGGAGTAGTGTTTGGATATTTTATTTCTGGATTAACTTGATTTGTCTAACGCTTACTCTATCTCCTTGCTATAGCTCTCAGTGTGTGACTGAGAATGCAGAACACTTTGGTTTCAGCTGTGAGTGCTGTGATCATAATTTGGGCATGAATCAGATCGTCTCAGGATATAGCGCTAACAAAGACTACAGCCATTCCGATCATGTCTAAATCAAAAGCCAGAGGGCCGCCAGAAAGCATAGCGCTACGTATAGCGGCTGCGTTTTCGGAATCCCAAAACGATCACTGATTGCAGCCAGCGGCGTGTTGGTGTTGCGTTCATTTCGATTCATTGCGCAAAAACAGTATATAACCAAAGCTATAATACCAGTGAACTCTTCAACTTAAATCGTTCTTAAGCTTCTTGATGAACTGAGGAGAACTCTCTTTTGGCTTATTTTCTCTCTCGGTGTCTGTGAGTGTCAGTCCCAGTGTCAATAGAACTAATCATGTAGTGTATCCGGGTTGCAGGATTTTTTAATTTATTTGTTTGTTTTTTTTTATTTAAAAAGCACAGAAGGTATCATTTGCATATGAATCTGTTCGTCTCTCGATATAGTGTCAAAAAAGATTCCAAACTATTCCAATCATGTCTAAATCAAAAGCCACTGCACCAGGCCAGAGGGGCACCAGAACGCATATCACAACATGTAGCAGCTCCTTTTACCTGCCGGCCCAGGTGTGTGGGGTGCCGTGATCGAATAGTGGTTAGTACTCTGCGTTGTGGCCCCAGCAACCCCGGTTCGGTTATGGTATTAGCTTTTCCACATCACCGGTGAACGCTAGGCATGGCTTTTGATCTCTGGCCGTTTGTCACTTGAAAAGCATAAGCAGGTATGACCCCGCTCCCTTTAACGCTCACATGGGCCAGTGGCGCAATGGATAACGCGTCTGACTACGGATCAGAAGATTCTAGGTTCGACTCCTGGCTGGCTCGGCTGCCTTTTAAGAGCCCAGAGGTGTGCCCCAAACTCCAGCTGCCGAATTGCTGGCAGAGTAACACCTCCCATAATCCCTGAAATGCGGAGAGTCCTGTACTGGGAGGTATGCTGGCTTTCTCCACCAGGAACACCAGCCCACCCTCTGTCTAGCGGCTTATCTTCCGCTGGAGTGACAGCTCGAGTAGCTGGATGTCAGCGCTGGCCAATTTTGTGCTCTGCAATGCAAGGGTCCCATGCAAAGCTCTGGATGATACCGCGCCGGAAATCAAACTGCTTGGTGGTCGAGTAAAACACCGATCTCAACGCTCCTGGGGAGCTCTCCCATATGGTCTAGCGGTCAGGATTCCTGGTTTGACTCCCGGTATGGGAACGTGACTTTATTGGATTGCCTGCAGAGCTGGCAAGAAGTTCACCAAATCGCTCGGTTAATAACGGCCGGGAATGCTTCCTCAAGGGAAACCAAAAACGATCACTGATTGCAGCCAGCAGTATGTTGGTGTTGTGTTCATTTCGATTCACAGCGCAAAACGTTACATAACTGATTTGTCATCACTTATTTATTTGTAGGCTCCCATGGGCCAGTGGTGCTACTTGAAGAACGATAGTCTGGGTCAGCCGGCCAATCACAGCTCACCTGGGAAATCTTTCTCGCCCAATCACATCGGCCCGTTACATCTTTATTCCCCAATCCCTGGGCTGAAAAGATGGACAGACAATGATGGCCGCACCCATAGCGAGCCAATCGAATCTCTCACAATTTTATCGTTCTCCGCTAATCGCAACAATGGCCCGCCCACGGCAATCGATGGATCGTGCGTGCTAATGACGTGTCATTCAAGTCAAATGTATTCGCATAATTACAGTGTGGCACAGAAGCGGAGTGTGGTACAGTAGCGGATTACAAAAGAATTACTGCGTCAGGTAAGAGACTATGTTTTTTCAGTGTGGGATTTACCTTTTTATTTTAATAACTTTGTTTAACCTTTATTTTAGTAGGTTTTTATTTATCTTTACTTTAACGGTTGTTGTTTACACATCTAGATGTAAATATCTGGAAATGAAATGTGAGAATTCTGGTCTATAGCCTTATATACTTTTTTGGAACTTAAAGCCAAATTGTCTTCAAAGTATAAAAAAAACATTTGAGTATTTTCAGAGGGGACTGTACAAATAGTCTTAATAAGTGAGCGAGTGTGTATCTCTGATAGAAACTACTATATATTAACTGTACCAAGTTAGTGTGTTTTATGAGTATTGTTCATTTCCATCAATCTAACCTAACACTAGCCTACAATCTCCACAGAAGGTTGATCTGAAAAAGAGACCTCAGTCTGGGAATTCCTCCACATCTAAGAGTACATCCCCTACCCTGACTCCATCGCCATCCCCAACTCCTAAGCCTCTAATTGGTGAAACCCTGTCTTCTGCTTCTTCCCAACCATGTTCTAAAAGTAGTGGTGGCTCCAGCAGTGGCAGCATCACTGATGAAGGTCAGTGCAAATAAAGATGATCAGACTTTATGGTGTGTAGGAATGTACTCTCATTCACACTATTGCAGTTTACCAGTCTCTAACATACAAAAGCCAACAGGGTTGTGGACCATGAACGTAGACAGGGTATTCAGAAATGAACACATCTATCTACAAAATACATAGACCACCCTGAGCAAATTGTGTCAAGACATAGAGCAGGGTAAAGGTATAAACCATATCTAAGGTGTTGAATGTTCCAAGGAGCACAGTGGGTTCTATCATTGTGGAAAAATGTTTGGAATCAACAGGATATCCAGCCAAACTCAGTAACCAGGTTAGAATGGCTTTGATCAGAGAGAAAACAAAAGCCCACTGACAACTTTAACAGCTTTAGAAGTCCTCTGCAGAAAAGGGAGAACTTGCTGGAAGTACAGCCATCTCAGAAGTTCTCCATCAGTAAGAGCTTTATGTTGGAATAGCTAAATGAAAACTGCTGCTGAATATAAGCACTGCTCAATATTTGGGCAATACCACTGTTATTGTGAAGCATGGTGTTGGCAGGAGTACTTCTCAGTGGCAGGAGGGGAAAGACGGGTCAGAATTAAGGGAAGGGTGAATGCAGCCGAAAAACAGAGAGGTTCTTAAAGAAAACTTGCTCCACAGTGGACACAGCCTCAGATTTTAAGACAAGGTTTAACCTTTCAGCACGACAACATGAATATATCCAAGACGACCCTGGAGTGGATTTGGAACAACTTTCTAAATGTCCTTAAATGGCCCAACCAAATCCCAGACCACATAGGACTTCAGTGAAGCAACATGAAGATGGCAGTTACACCTGTAGCCTGTAGAGTTTTGTCAAAGTAGACTTAGAGCTGTACTCAGTAAATTGTGCATAAATCATATGTGATTTTTTCCTCTCTGTAAATTACCTGTATTGTTTTATTTACAGGTAGACATGGAGGCCTTTTTGACTCTGACTGATGGAGATCTGCAGGAGCTGGGGATTAAAACAGACGGGCCCAGACAACAGATTCTGGCAGCCATTTCTGAACTTAATGCTGGAAAGGTGTGTTTTTTAAAAACTGCTAGTCAGCGTTGTCTAATCTGGTCCCAGGTTTATAGACGGTTTTGTTATAATATCATATGAATTTCAGGGAAGAGAAAGACAGATACTGCAGGAAACTATCCACAATTTCCAGTCATCTTTTGGGAGTAGCGCAGCATCCTGCAGGTTATTCACATTTTGAGTATTAAACACAAGATATAATAGATATAAGATATAAATTAAACATTATATAGATTGTAAATTTTCACATTTTTTGCAGAATCTTTGTGTACTTATTGCCATTTCACTGTATCTGGAAGCTCTAATATACTTTATATTTATTTTCTTATACTCCAGTTTGGGCAAGACATCAGCTGCATTCCCTTAACAAAAGGTAACACTTTTGGCCAGATGAGGGACTGGAGAATGGTGCCAACTCACTTCAAGACTGATCGTACCCAAAGCAAATGAGAAGTCACAAAGGACCTCACACGTTATTCTGCATAAGGGACGGCATCTTAGAATAACGCATACAAGCATTGACATAGGGTCGCATATTGGATGTGTCTATTTTGCCATCCAATTTGTGGTGTTTAATGTATTGCTAAGTTTGGGCATGATGACAAATAACTGTCTCAGATGATATGATGTACACCGATCAGCCATAACATTAAAACCACTTGCCTAATACTGTGTAAGGCCCTATCGATACAAAAACAGCTCAGACCTTTCAAAGCTTGGAGTCTACAAGAGCTTTGAAGTATGCTGTGGTATCTGGCACCAGCAGTATCTACAAGCACAGGTAATAAATAAAATAAGAAGGAATATAACAAAAAATACTAAAATACCCCAATTTAAGGGTACAAAAATATAACAAAAAATATACAAAAATATAACAAAAAATATTAGACATTTGTAGTCTAAAATTTAGCTTTGCTCCAGAGACTTTCAGTGGGGTGTACTCATTTTTGCATCACCCTAATTTGAGTAAAACTGAAAATTTTGTTCTCTAAGTTATATTATTAACCTTACTTTCATGTTATAAAAGTTCAGATGTTATGATTAGTCCCGACTGACCTTTCTGACCTGCTTTCCTTTCTCGAATTTGCTAGAAACATGGACGTTAGACGTGGTTCAAGATGTTTTTATGTGTAATGTTGGTATTTGCAATATTTTGTTGTGCAGTGAGAAGTAAGGTCCAACTGCCAGCATGAGGAAGTGGACCAAAAATGTCCTCCAAGAAATGTGATCTCAAGGTGATCTTGCATGTCTAAAAGCTATACAGATGCCATTGATGGTAGACGATTATAATGAGCTAGCTCTCGACAGTTGTTGGTTTTATACTGCACTTTCTCAGGTTGTGCTCTATTTTGGTTTATAATGTTAATTTCCAACTATCATTGCCCTACCTGCTGCTGACTACCAGGATCAGGTGTGTATATTTCAATTAAAAATCCACTTTTGAAACTCTCAAAGTTTAGTAGAGAAAACTCAAAACAATGACTAAGGAAATGTTTAAATGAAGTAGACTTTACTAGCAAAAAGTATTTCTTGCATAGAGAAAATTAAGTAATAAATACAAAGACTAGTCTTAAACTACATAATAATCTGATGCAAAAAGTTACCTTCATTGTTTAAATTAGATCAGGCTGGATATTTTTATCAGCGTACAAACAAACAGTACCATCTACATTTACAAGATTTATCAGACTCTCTTATCCAGAGCAACTCACATTTCCACAGCTGAGCAGTTAAGGGGTAAAGGGCTTTGCACAAGGGTCCAGCAGCAGCAGCTTGGATTAAATTGTTTAAATTGCAGTTTTATTTAAATAGCACACAAAGGTAATATTTCTAATCATGTCATTTCATATTTATGGCAAAAAAATAAAAACAGCAAGCCCACTCAAATCCAGTTTAAAACAAATGAGACAAGTCTTTTAAGAGCAAATGATGATATATAAAATAAGCTGTGTGAGCTGTGTCTGTGCTTATGGTATCTGTCTGTCCATCTCAGTCTGTCCATAATCTGAGGTGTTACAAACAGCAGAACTGATTACTGGAAGAGTTTAAGAGTGAACAGATATGTAGAGATTGATATGATTTTTTTCCAGAGGATGAAAGCTGATTTATAAGGTCATTCAGGTTCATGTACCATTGCATCTTGTTTTAATGCTGTTTAACTCTTTATATCTGACACTAATTAATTAATTAATTAATTTATTTATTTTTTTTTTTTTAAAGTGGTCAGTCTGGTATATCTCATGCCATAATCCAGAATGTTCCCCTTTACAACCCACGGTGACAAAGGTGTCACAAGCCCTTTAAATGTCCTGGGAAGTTCCTTTTATAGCTTTATCCTTGATTTTAACTCATGAAGTCCTAAAGTGACACCTACTGAACATCCTGGTGGGTCATGTGATAGGTCATGTGATTTTGTGTTCCCACAACAACATTTGTTGACCTCTAAGATGCATGCATTGCAAGGTACAAGTACCACATGAGGTCACGGAGGTGGTTCCTCTACCTGTTCTGACAAACCATAATGCTTGCCTATGTCAATGCATGGCTGATCTCCCGCCGTGACTGTAAACTACTTGGTGTCCACAAGCCACTGAAACAAAGGAGCTTCCAGGCTGAGGTTGCAACTAGCCTTATTCTCCTGCATTCACAAAGGGGCCGCCTATCACTCAACACCAACTCCACCACCACCTCCCAAGAAAGTTCATGTTGGAGTTCCAGATGATGTTCATGTGGACCAGGTTGCACACTGGCCTGTGAAGTGTGGTCGTTGCAAATTCTGCAAAATCAATGCAACCACCACCCTCTGTGAGAAATGTGATGTGGTGTCTTAGTTTCACTGAGGAAAGAAATTGCTTCAAATGTTTCCATTTGGCCTAGGTTATTGCCGCATAAACAAATTTCATGGGGTTTCATGAGAAATGGGTCCGGCTGCTTAACGCCCATTGTGACATATATGTAACATTACAGATCCCTGACAGTAGGGGGTGGTATTTTGAAAAAAAGTTGAGAAATGTGTTATTTGGCATCTATTTAGTCTGTGTTATGTCCCCCATCATTTTCCTTGAAGGAGAAAGGGGTCTGGGTTCTTATGGGTTAAGGCACAGTGAACTCTATAATGTGTGCTTTAATTGCCTCTGTATTCCACAGTTTTACATTTCTACACAAACAAAAAGTTTAAGTCCACATTCTCAGATGCAAAATGTAAAATAATAGTTACCCACAAAAACAGGATCAAAATGTGGAGGCAGAAAGAAACTGCGCAAGATCTAAGCATGCTATCATATCTGTAAAACATGAGCCTGATGATGGAACTGCTGATTGCAGAAGCAAAATGAATTGTGAGGAGTATAGAAACATCAACTAAAGTTCAGGAAAAATGCCTCCAAACTAAAAACTTCAAAACTAAAAACTTTAGAAATTCTTGTGAGAAAAAGTCAGTCACTTGATCTGAAACCTTAAGAAAAAAAGGGGGACTAGCAATAAATGCATGATATGGAGAAAATTGTGGACATGGCTGTAAATCATGAGCATCCCCTTCTAAATAATAAAACTGCTTGAAGCCCAAACTGGAGAAAGAAACAGAGTTCAATTTTATTTATTTATTTTTTTATTTACTGTACTTTAATGTACTTTTGTTAAGAAACTAGAAAGTACTAAAAACACACAAATTAAATCACTCTAGTGTTTCACTAACAGTGTTTTGGAATGACTGAAAGACAATAAGCATTCCTTTCCATTTTAAACATCTAACCAACCTTCATTTTCATGAACAGGACTTTTATTTATTTATTTATTTATTTTGGAAAACACCTTAAAGACTACTGATATTATAAACTATTTCTTCTTAAAGAGTAACCTTGAGAGTTCAGAGTAACTGCATTATAAATGATGTGCTACAGTGGTGTGATTTGGTGTAAACTGTAAATCCACATTTTTAGTCCTCTACAATTTAGATTTTCAGATTTTTATCTCAAGATTTCAGACTTTTTATACACAACTGTGCTCTGGATGCTTAAATGTAAATGTGCAATTCCCCAAATGTTACAGATTTTTCTACATTTTGGAAACAACTTTCCAAGACTATAAATATCTGAATTTTGTTGGATGTTATTTGTCATTTTTCACATTTTAGTAAACCTTACAAAGTTTCTGAAGTTCTTTAAAAAGGATTTGTATATGAGTGAAAAGTTCATTTAGTGTTGTGTTGCTTTTTAAAGGAAAATTATATAGACATACTGATGACTAAAAATAATCATAATGAGACGGTAATAGGAGCAAATGAAAACATTTATTAAAGTAAACTATATAAACACTATACAACTATAAGTTTATTTACAACAATATTATTTGCAGCTACTATTTATACTAATTACTATTAGCAGTTAGCTATATAGACAAGGATAGAGGGATACATTGATAACGGACGCTCTATGAGGGATGAGGGATATTAAAACTACTCCTTGGGTGCTGGGTTCACTCTACAGACCTGTAGGGAAGAAAAGAGTATACTTTAATATTAAGTTCATCAAAAACAAGAATAAAATTAATTTCTACTTACGTGTGGAGAGCTTGAGCAATGTATAGAAAAGAAGTGAGGGAAAAGAAATGGAACAGAAGGAAGAAAAGAGGAATTTGGTAGAAGGAAGGACATTGCTCAGAGCTTCTTGGTAGAACTCCGGGGGCTGAGTAAACAGCACTTCAGCGAGATCTGTAAGCTGATCCTATAGACAAATTACATCATCACTGTCACAATCCAACATAGTGTCACTGAGTTTAGGATACAATACTGAGAATTTGTGGATCACAGCATCAGAAGATATTAGACACTTACAATAAGCACTTTAAAGTAGGTCCTTGCTGCAGGCTTCCACACGTCTACCTCCCACATGCTGATGAGCGCAAACAGGCGCTCTAAGAATCCTCCCTTAAGCTTTAGGAAAGAAAGACGACAAGCTCCATTAATATCATGTCATATCAGGGTTAACAACATGGAAAAATAAAATGAGATAAAATAAACCATGTTCTGAAACTACATTCAAGCATGGCTTTTAAATCTCCTGATAAGACTCTTACTGTCTCAGGTATTGAGCTGTTTGTAAAATAGCCGAATAGAAGCAGCTCGAAAAAGATGTCCACGAAGTTGTAGTGGTAGACCTGCACAGAAGAGAAAAGTTACAAGAAGAAATTAGCTTTACATAATGGAGTCCTGTTTTCTATCACATCAAAATCTTTTAGATTTAAACATTTGTCATGTTACACAAGCATTTATAAGCTTACATAGGACCCGGAGAGCTCTGCTGCAATCCAGTCCTGATAAGAAGGAGTCTTCAGGAAACGAATCAGAGCCTCGTAGTCCAGCTGTACACGACCTGCATCCTGTTAAAGCAAACAAACAAAATAATCACTTTGGCTTCAGTTTTTTTAACGTGGAAACTCATTTTAAACCCTAAAATGAAGCAGTATGTAAGCCTCAGCATGTCCAGTACTTTACTAAAGATACACAGATGATGTATGACATGGGCCAAATGTCCAACTACTGCATATCCCAGAGCCCTCTTCATTATGTACATTTTATTTTAATATTTATCCTAAGAATGTCCTTTTTTTAGCAGGCTGTGATTGTTATAAAATTAGCTTTTGATGCTTGTTATTTTAATTATTATTCCTTAATTACTCATTACCACATTTGTTTGACAACTACATCATTTTCAAGCCCAGGAACTGAAAGTATTTTGCACAAGGAAACAGTCTATCATCATTCTGAAGTCACCTGGTTGTTAACTGCTGCCAGACGCATCACAATCTTCTTCCCCATAACGAACAAGAAGTTCTGATTGTGGATGCAGGTAAGATGAATCTGAATATAAGACAGCACATAATATAAGTTAAAGCAGAGTGAACTTCCCCTGAGCAAAAACAGCAGCTAAACAAAGGTTTTACTCACAGCGAACGCCTCACGGAGAGCATGCAGCTTCAGGCCGAAATCAGTTACCCCTCTCTCTGTAAGATGGTCCCTAAGAAACAAAAGATTTACATGCTTAGTGTAGTGCAGAGAGGAACTGGATATTTCAGCAGGTGCTGATCAGCTCACCAGCATCGAGCGTCTGTGAAATGAAGAGCATGATGAACATAACTGCTTCCTATCACAGCGATTTTATAATAACACAAGTAACATTCTCTCACTTTCTTTACAGTCAAAACAACCCTGTGAAATACAGTGATCAGCTTTAGTAAATAAAGGAAAGGTTTGGTTACCAGAAGGACGGGTGGAGATTCTTGGTCATGTTCGTTTGGCAGCAGCTGTAGGTTTGGCTCAACGACCTTAAAACACACAAACACAATTAGTAACTGCAATTAACACAATTTAGTGATGACACAATGAACAAGCCCTTACCTGAATGCCAGGGAAACTGTCCTCACAGTTGTTATGAAAAGGGAATCCCTGGAAACGACAATTAGATGAAACTCAAGATCTACAACCGCATTTCATTTAAGTTCTCTTTTAATAATCGTTAAAGTGGAATCTCTTCATGAGAGTAATAAATAGCGTGATTACCTCGAGAGTCCAGCAGTGTGTGGTTTCAAGCCAGCAGAGCTGACTCTCTGGACCCCTTAACAACCTGAGGATGTCTCTCCTAAGGTCCACTTGCTAGAAATAAAGAAACAAAACTAAACATTAGAACTTGTAAAGAAGGATGTGTGTGTGTTTGTATCTCAGCTGCAGCACTGTACAATACCCCAGACTGGGAGTTGGAGGAGTCTGCAGTGTTGTACTCAACATTACAGCAGGTGCTGTTCAGCTCACCAGCACTGAGGGGCTGTGAAAAGTAGAAGATGAGGATCATCAGTGTTTTTTATCATAGCAGTTTCACACTAACACTTTCAAACATTCTGTCACTTGGAAAATCCAGAGATCAGATTTAGTAAATAAATGACAGGTTTGGTTACCAGAACAACAGCTGAAGATGTGGAGTGAGTTTCTGTGGGTAGCTGCGGCAGGATTGGCTCAACAACCTTAAGACACACACACACACACACACACACACACACACACACACACTTAGACAAAAGCAGCCTACACGTTTCAAATGTAGTTAAAATATTTTACTGACACATACCTGGAGGACTGAGGGAGTATCTGATGATTCTCCCAGCAAATCCACAGCTTCTGCAATAAATTAGTTTCATGTAAGTTTAATTACAACTAATATTTTCTGTTAAATGTAAAACATTAAAATGGCCAAATTTATAAGGTAGTAGAGACAGAGACCTTGTAAATTTTTCTCTCCTTTCTTTCTAATGCTTAAAAGTTAATAAACCTATGAGTTAGTTAGCTAGTTAATTTGTGAAGAAACAGACTAATTGTAGCATTAGTAGCTTGTGTAAATTCACTGTACATGTGACTGATTAAACTCTCTAAATCCTCAAGTCCAGGCGTCCTGATGAACTCCATCTCCCCATCAGGATCCACACGCTGCCGTCTACTCAGAGGGGCTTCTTGATTGCCATCCTCTTCGTCTCGCCTCCTCCTTATGCCCTGGCGTGGGACAGGAGTTATCATTGTGGCAGGAGCATAGTACATACCAGCCACAATGTTGTGGATGTCGATATTGAAATAAGGCTGGGGCAAAGGAACTGTTGAAGGCTGTGGACTCCCTGAAGGTGGTGGCCTCCTCAAAGGGGATGGGGTTTTATTTTAATAGCACTGTGTATGTTTTATACAGCAGGAAAGCCTCACTATCAAAACAAGAAGTATTTACACAAGTTATATTACTGTAATCTTCCTATAACAGTGCATTAAAACTATTTTGTTTACATTTACAGTATTTACATTTTAGCTGCATTTATAGGTGTTATACAGGGCTCTTCCAGTATCACGGCTTCACTGTTAGTCACACTGTGCACTTATTTCAATGCTTAAAAATATCTTCCCCAAAAAATGCAGATTAAAATACATTTCTATTACAGTCTATTACTTTAGCACTTTCTTACTCCAGTGGTTCACATCCCCTTTGAGTCCAATTGTGTCTCCTCTCAAAAATTCGCCCTTTATCGTAAATTACACTACTCCTAACTATTTTATTCACGACAGCTAGAAACAAAACCTTGCTGAACAGAATTGAAACAAACAGCTTGATATTTTTGCCTAAGCTGCACTCTACATTGCCACACTAGCTCCATTTATTTGTACCGATTGGTTTTGTTCAGCTAGCTGCCTTTCCTCACAGCCCCTTTCTCTCTCCGCTTTAACAACTCGACAAACACGGACAATGAAAAATCCTTAAAATAATAAGTTACTTCATGTTATTGTAAGTATTTTAACTTATTCTATTCACTCCATCAAAAAAAATATATAAAAACTGAAAAACAATTACTTAGCTACATGCTAACTAGCCGTCTAGCTAATCTTTGCTAATACTCCTCGGCTTGACTTAGTAAACTTTAGCAAACGTTAAGTAAACATTGGGACTTTTATGAAAAGCTGATGTTAACATATCTGAAAACATCAACACTGTTTTCTTCTTCCCTGCTCGTTTCACTGGAGTCTGCCATTTTGTCCGCTAGCTTTAGCATACTGATCGTGTACGTAAAGCGATTAGCCGAATAAAGATTAGCCGAACAGAATTTCTCAAAACCATCTAATCATATAAAACGATATTCCTGATTGCGGTTTTTTGTAATAACGCGGTGTTTAAAAGACTTTATACTTAAGTGAAAAAGAGGAAACTCAGTAACTCACCGTTCCAGGGGTCGTACAGTCCGCTCCATCCGGGCTCGGGATCCACATCCGGGTGCTGAGGCTCGGCTCCTCCCCCGAAGTTCATCATCGCTGCGCTGTAGAGTCGGTGTAGGAGTCAAATCCAGTAGTGGAGTACAGAGAAATCCGAAACAGGGGTGTAGCAAAAATGCCAAAAGATAATCCAAATCTTGCGACCTTCAGAACCAGTATAAGCCAACACTAACTAGTATAAAACAGCACTAACTAGTATAAACCAACACTAACTAGTATAAAACAGCACTAACTAGTATAAACCAATATAAACCAGCACTAACTAGTATAAACCAGTATAAAACAGCACTAACTAGTATAAACCAGTATAAACCAGCACTAACTAGTATAAACCAGCACTAACTAGTAACAAGAGTCAATAATGAATAAATAATAATAATAATCATAATAATAAGCTGAAATGTCCGGGAAGCCCAGGGAGTGAAGCATAGCTGAAGTTTAAGGCAGCATGTAGCTGTACAGTTAGAATTCAAGCTGTAGGACCAGTTTAAAGACGATACGACCTTAAAAAAAAAAAAAAAAAAACTCCTGTTTACGGCATCTACCGAAAGCCTCCGAGAAAAACCGAACTGTACGGAAACCAGGAAGTGAAGTCCGTAAAAAATGCATTTACAAATTATATATTTTACATTTTATAATTTGCTCCTGCTGAACACACTCAGTGTCCTCAAGGTAGGATGATCTTTATCCTTTAATGCCACACTGTTTCTACAATAAATCATGTTAAAGTGACAGTGTTACAGTCTAATGTTATGTAGCACACAAGACACCTCATCTTGCCGTGAATTAGCCTAATGCTAGTTACCGTGCTAGCGAACCTGGCTACTGGTTTAAACTACACAATAAAATCATTAAGCTCGGTTTAAGAATTTATTTTATTTCCACAATGAAATATTTACCCCATTAGAAGTCCATTCTTAACAACCCCTTCTCCTGGTTTTAATAAAATAAATCGTGCTTAGCTTTGTGATTCAGCAGCTAGCGCGCTAACGGACTTTAGCCGATTTTTAGCGATTTCAATGACAGTGTAATATTTGGACTAATCATATCTACCGAGAGAACTTGTATATTTGTTGTAATTATTTAACACTTTATTGGTTATATTAATGTGAATATGATATTTCTCCTAATAATAGTTCACCTGCTAGTGAACTTGGCTGTTGTTTTACATTACACACAAATCCTGAACGAGTTGATGAGCTTGACCAACGAGAATTTCATTTATTTCCACAATATAATACTCATCCCCATTAAAAAGTGACTTTTAACAACCCTGACTACTGGTTTTATACTAAATCATACTTAGACTACTGATTAATCAGCTCTCGCGCTAAAGGGCATGGTTACAGATGTACACCGATCAGCCATAACATTATGACCACCGACAGGTGAAGTGAATAAGACTGATGATCTCCTCATCATGGCACCTGTTAGTGTGTGGGATATATTAGACAGCAGGTGAACATTTTGTCCTCATAGTTGATGTGTTAAAAGCAGGAAAAATGGGAAAGTGTAAGGATTTGAGCGAGTTTGACAAATGGTGATGGCACGACTGGATCAGAGCATCTCCAAAACTGCAGCTCTTGTGGGATGTTCCCGGTCTGCAGTGGTCAGTATCTATCAAACGTGGTCCAAAGAAGGAACGGTGGTGAACCGGTGACAGGGTCATGGGCGGCCAAGGCTCACTGATGGACGTGAAGAGTGAAGGCTGGCCCATGTGGTCCGATCCACAAGACGAGCTACTGTTGCCCAAATTGCTGAAGAATTTAATGCTGGTTCTGATTGAAAGGTGTCCGAATACACAGTAAATCACGGTTTGTTACTTATGGGACTGCATAGTCAGGGCGCCCATGTTGACCCCTGTGCACCACTGAAAGCACCAACAATGGGCACGTGAGCATCAGAACTGGACCACGAAGCAATGGAAGAAGGTGACCTGGTCTGATAAATCAAGTTTTCTTTAACATGGCGTGGATGGATGGGTGTGTGTGCACATGACACCAGGATGCACTATTGGAAGAGGGCAAGCTGGCGGAGGCAGTGTCATGCTTTGGGCAATGTTCTGCTGGGAAACCTTTTGGGTCCTGCCATCCATATGGATGATGCTTTGACATGAACCACCTACCTAAGCATTGTTGCAGGCCATCTACACCCTTTCATGGTAACGGTATTTCCTGATGTCTGTGGCCTCTTTCAGCAGGATGATGCACCGTGCCCCAAAGCAAAAATGGATCAGGAATGGTTTGATGACCACAACAATGAGAATGAGGTGTTGACTTGGCTTCCAAATTCCCTAGATCTCAGTCAAATCGAGCATCTGTGGGATGTGCTGGACAAACAAGTCCAATCCATGGAGGCCCCACCTCGCAACTTCCAGGACTTAAAGGATCTGCTGCTAACATCTTGGTGCCAGATACCACAGCACACCTTCAGGGATCTAGTGGAGTCCATGCCTCGACAGGTCAGGGCTGTTTTGGCAGCAAAAAGGGGACCAACAGCATATTAGGCAGGTGGTCATAATGTTATGGCTGAGCGGTGTATGGTATCTACCTAGAGAACTTCACTAATGGCTTCATTTCCACAATATCATAGTGAGTATAAAGGTTTTAATAATTATACAGTATAATATTTTTTATAGATTTGGGTGGTGGACAGGGGCAGGAGGTTTTAGAGAGTTTAATCAGGTCACATGTACAGTGAATTTACACAATCTGACTGCTACAATTTTTCTGTTTCTTCACAAGTTAACTAATTATCAAACTCACGGCTCTATTAACTTTTATGCATTAATAGGAAAGTTTGATATTGTGTAATTGAAGAGTCATAATTCTGAGTCACAGAAAAATAATCTATTGCAGAGCCTGTGGATGTGCTGGAGGAATCAGCAGATACTCCCTCTGTCCTCCAGGTATGTGTCAGTTAAATAGTAATATTTTAACTTCATTTAAAACCTACAGGCCACTTTTTTCTAAGTGTGTGTGTGTGTGTGTTTGTGTGTGTGTGTTTGTGTGTGTGTGTTTGTGTGTGTTTGTGTGTGTGTGTGTTTGTGTTTGTGTGTGTGTTTGTGTGTGTGTGTTAAGGTCATTGAGCCAATCCTGCAGCTGCTGCCCACCGAACCACACGAAGAACCTTCAGCTGTCATTCTGGTAAGAAAATCCTTCATTTATTTCCTAAAGCCAATCAATGGATTTTACAAGGTTGTTTTTACTGTAAAGAATGTTAGTATAAATCTGATATGATAAGAAGCACTTATGATCTTCATGCTCTACATTTCACAGCCGCTCGATGCTGATGAGCCGGACAGTGCCTGCCGTGATGTTCAGTGTGTGTCTGTAGTCTCCTCCCTCTCCCAGGTATTCTACACTACTGTAACTGAGATACAAACACACAAACATCCTTCTTTACAAGATCTAATGTTAAGTTTTGTTTCTCTATTTCTGGCCAGTGGACATAAGCAGAGACATGATTGGAATGATGAGGGGTCCAGAGAGTCTGCTCTGCTGGTTTGAAAGCGCAGAGACACACTGCTTGACTCGCGAGGTAATCACAGTCTTTATTACTCTGATGAAGAGAATGGACATTTTTCAACTGACATGATTTTTAGAAGAGCACTTTTGTGAAATGTGGTTGTAGATCTTGAGTTTCATCTAATTGTCTTTTACAGGGATTCCCTTATTATACCAGTGATAAGGAGAGTTTCACTGGCATTCAGGTAAGGGATTATTCATTGTGGCATCACAAAATGTTATGAACTGCAGTGACTAATTGTGTTTGTGTGTTTTAAGTTTGTTGAGCCGAACATCCAGCTGCTGCCCACAGAACAACCTCAAGACCCTTCACCTGTTTTTCTGGTAACCAAAGCTTTCATTTATTTCCTAAAGCTGATCACTGGATTTTACAAGGTTGTTTTTACTGTAAGTGACAGAATATTAGTATGAAACTGCTGTGATCAGAAGCACTCATGATCTTCCTGCTCTACTTTTCACAGCCGCTCGATGCTGGTGAGCTGATCAGCGCTTGGTGTAATATTCAGTTCCTCTCTGCACAGGCCTCCATCTCCCAGTTCAAGGTATTCTACAGTGCAGCAGCTGAGATACAAACACACAAACACCCGTCTTTACAAGTTCTAATGTTTAGTTTAATGTTGCATAAAATGACACATAACCCAGCACACTTGCTCATTTGACTGATGTAGGATACAACTAAGCTGAAAGATAAGGGTCTTACTCAACCAATGCTGCTTGGAAGTGTGCTGGAATTTGAACACAACCTTCTGATCAAGCCTTCTGTCACTGAGCCATTACAACCATGCCAGAGCAACACCATAACTAGTTTGCATTGATTCAGCTATTTCTCCCACTGAATTAATGGCACTTAAAGATTCCAGTGAAGCAGTGCAAGCTAGCTGTAGTGATGGCTTTGAGTCTCTGATAAGAAGGTTGTGTGTTCAAGTCCCAGCACAAAACATAACTTCCTTGATTGTACCCTTGAGCAAGACACTTCTTTTTCTTATTTTTGTCCTGTATTGATTTTGACCCATAGTTTGTTGTCTCTGTAGGACACAGTCCAGAAGGAAACCTGCACTAAGGGACTCAAAGTAGATATCCTCAGTTTTGTTGAAGATGTGGCAATAACCAACCCAAACACAAGAAGTATAGCTGTGGTGCTGGAAGAGAAAATTGTGCTTGATGATGTTGATGACCTGCCAAAAGCATTTGCTTTACTTTTTGGTATCATTTATGCACTTAACATTGAGCACCTGAAGAAGTATACCTTCGAGGTGACCCAGACATTATTTCTGCACCTTGGCTCTCAGTGTACTGCAAGAGTGCAGTCATTGAAGAATAAGCTTCTGAAGCTGGATGTTTAATCTTGGCTGCTGTTTATAAAAAAGTTAACAGTTATCTATGCACTTTCATAGTTTTGTTATTGGAGCTGAGTTTGTTGGACTTGTTTGTTGAACTGTTCAAGCTGCAGCTGTGAAGCCATAGCAAAGTCATTTTTGGTCTTTTTCCATTGTTTTACCCAAATCTGATTTCTTAGAAATATACAGAATACTTGCTGACTCAAAAGGTTCAGACTGTAGTTTCATGGCCATAGCAGTGAATCCAGAAAAAGTCGTCGTTGTATATTTCTCAATATTTCATCTAGTTGTGTTTTGTATTCAGTGATTATTTGTTCTTTTTGTTTGTTTTGGTCTCAAAATCTCTAATACTGCTTTTTTCACTCCTTGGACTCAGATTGTTTATGTACCATTGTTTAATTCAGGCTTACTCTTTTATAATTGGTGCAAAATTTTATATCGTTTTTTATTCCTATTTGCAAACTTTCTTTCATGTTTGTATCGATTTAATGCATTATAATTGATATTTTATTTAAAATAAATTATATTAATATTGAAAAGAGAGCTTTTTGTAAAATGTATATTCAGTACCATGAGTAATGTCTGGATTTTTGGTTGTGGTCATTTGTTTCTGTTTACTGGAGAGTTATTGAGGCTCAATGCCTTGGTTTTATTAAATGTTATTCAATAAATAATAGCATTTATTCAAGTTGGATTGATTCATACTTTGTCTTGGAAAAGTCTCTAAATATCTGTTCACTCTTAAACTCTTCCAGTAATCAGTTCTGCTGTTTGTAACACCTCAGCTTATGGACAGACTGAGATGCAGACAGATACCATAAGCACAGACACAGCTCTTATTTTATATGCCACCATTTGCTCTTTAAAGACTTGTCTCATTTGTTTTAAAATGGATTTGAATGGGCTTGAACACACGTATGAAAACAAACAAAACGTTACACGTCTCATTATCAACTTCTTTGGAACATTTATTAATAAACTTGAACAAGCATCGGCTCTGTACATCCGACATTAACACTATAACCGTTTTACATAGAGTGCATAGTATAGGGTAATGCCATCACACCCAAATGAACCGTAATACATTCAATAAAACAAGAGTAGTTCGGCTGATGCCGTAATCTAACAGTAAGAGTGCAATAATTAACACCCACACTTGCTCTTAGCTTATTAAGTTACCTGAAAACAAAATAACAAATAAGGCTTCTCTTTCACATAAACGCTGTAAACATAAACCTTTTACTCTTTTAAGTACCAAACACGTCTCGAGCAAACCTCTTTAACTTTAGCTTAGTGGCTGGCTTTGTCATAATGTCAGCAACCATTTGCTCTGTAGGTATTCCAAGATTACCTTGCCATCATTCACAGTTTCCTTTATAAAGTGCTACTTGATGTCAATGTGCTTGCAGCTTTGCCTGTAAACTGGGTTTCTGGCTATTGCTATTGTACCTTGGTTGTCTTCATACACTTTTGTTTGTGCGTATTGGTATGTATCCATACCTTTGAGTAGCTGCTCTAAGTAGATACATTCCTGTATGGCTGATGATAAGGACATGTATTCTGCTTCGCAAGTAGATAATGCTACTGTTGGCTGTTTTCTGGTTTTCCATGAGATCAGAGTAGTAGAGTAGTAGAGGTCACAGTATTTATTTCCACAATGAAATATTGAAATTTGGAGATTTTAGAGACTCAATGGTGAGGGACAAAATAGTCTGTGGGATTCCTGATAATGGTCTCAGGGAAAGACTGTTATGTGAACCAGCTCTGACACTGGAGAAATCAGTCAATATGTGTAGACCTGCTGAAATAACTTGTGCACAAGCCAAGGAACTACATAGAGAAGATGCTGCAGTGCAGGCCATTAAAAAAGAGGAGCAAAACACATTTTGCAAAGCAAAAGCTGCAAAGAATGAAAACCCCAAAAAGTAAATGCTGAAGATGTGGAGGCAAAATCTGCAACAATAATGTCTCTCCTGCGATGTCTTGCAGACCAAGATGACCTGTTAGACCTCCTAAAAGGCTTATTGAAATTTGTTAAATATTTCAAGGACTGGGGCTATATTCATGTGTTTTACCTCTTTTCTCTCTCTTATGTTAGTCAGCATGACTATGGTGGCAGATTTGCGCTCCCAAACCATTCTCCAGAAATCAGCCACTGTCTCCGGTTTCGGACCTGCAAACAGACCTTTTTAAAGCTTTCCAGCAGAAAGTCATGACATTCAGTAAATTCATTCTGACATTCACTCTTCTGATCTGTATGCTGTGTAACGTGTGGGTGACTGCTTCTGTGTTGGAATCTTGAAAACTGATGAAACCCTCAGATGAAAGGTCACTTACACTAACTACTAGCTGTAGTTAACTTTAGGTCTACACATATTGACTGCTTTCTCCAGTGTCAGAGCTGCTTCACATAACAGTCTTTCCCTGAGACCATTATCAGGAATCCCACAGACTATTTTGTCCCTCACCATTGAGTCTCTAAAATCTCCAAATTCACAAGTCTTACTTAGTGTGTGCAGTTCCGCAAGGTACTGGTCAAAACTCACTCCTTGTGTCTGGTCAGCAGAGAAAAACTTCTCAAAAGTGACATTCTTACTTGGCACGAAGTATTATGGAACATTTGCCACACACAAGACCTGAAATAATTGTTTGGTCTAAAAACCACACACCTGGCAACACACAAACATCATCTGACATTCACTGAATTGAACTAGATGACTGTTCCTGAGAAAATTCAGCAACTTATTATTTCAATCAATTTACGCACTAGGCTTTCTCACAACAAATCAATCTCACTGTTGGATATGTAATCTAATGATGATGAGGTAGTTCTAGGTTTCGCCTTGTTTTATATAAGCTGTATCCGATACTGCCATCCTGTGGTGAGATTGAGAATTGACCTAATACAGGAGACTTACTATCAGGTACCACAGAGTATAGAAGTAATGCATTAAGTCTCTTTATATACTTTCACAAGAAGACCAGCCTGTAACCACTTAATGAAATAAAAATAATAAATGAATTAAATGACTTGAATGAAATTTGTTTTTATACTTGTACTTCTTGATATAATAAATAGCTTTCCTTTTCTTTTTTAAACACTTCAGTTTCAGACATCTGAATCAGTGTTTATAAGTTAGGTCTGGTGATTAATTTCAGCTGGAGGATGTGGAAAGAAAACAAGGCCTGTCCCTGCACTTTCCTTCACTTAAAGCACTCTGAAATTTCCTTCAGGATGAATGTAAAAGTTTACAGAATTGCCATATTTGGCTGACGGTCTGTGTGCTCAGCTGTTTAAAGAGGCAGAAGGCCATCATACAGAGGTGGCAGCAGGAATAACACAGGCTACTGACTTAACACCTTACTACACACTGTGTCACTTTAAATTTCATTCATCTCAGGTTACTTTTAGAAGCATTACTGAACTTTAAAGCTTTGGACCCTGTGTTTTCTATAATGTATAATTTTCATTTTGAATGTACTTTTTTGTGATTTCAGTATTTATACCCTATACTCTTATACTTACACTCTACCCATGTGTGTACTTACCCCCACTGTTACCCATAGCCCCTCCCTGCATGATTAGTCTCGTCAGCACTGTGAATGTCATACATGTGTCTTAGACCTTGAGTCCAAGAGAATTGTTATTTCATCTCATCACACTGTATGTGGCTGTGATTATCTTGAAATACCGCATAGTTAAAGCTCTGTGAAGAGATTCTGGCACTTAGGTTTAAAACACTAAAATCCTCATTATTCCCATCCTACAGTTCTGTTATTTATTTTAAAGTAAATTGTTCTTCATAAGTATACCAGTAATTGTTAAGAAGTTTCTGTCAGTTCACATTTCACAATACAAATCAAATCCAGCTCCAAGAAGAGATTCAGGGTCTAAGGTGATCTGTTATAAAGAAGGTATCAGCTTTCATATAAGCATTTCTTTAATGTTAACTAATGCAGTAAATAAAGTAAGTTAACAGAGCCTTAATGTAAAGTGTTATCACAGTATGTTTATATGATTTATTACTCACATAAATAATTGTAATGTGATAAATGTATTGATTATGTCCACTGAAAAAAAAGTCCAAAATTCTGTGACCACCTTAATAATCCGGGATTTTTCTTCAACTGCATTTTTTCCTATTTAAAATATAGAAAGTAAACAATAGTTCATTTAAGATTCTGTACTCTTTCTAGGTGTCTATTTAAAGGTCAGATTTTCCTCATGTCTGATCTTTTTTACTGAAGCATGTGTTCAAGTGACACACTGATGCATTTGATCTAAAATGGCTTGTAAGGTTTTACATAAACTTGTGGTGTCCATGCAGCTCAAATGCACACACTCATTTAAAGCAAAAAAGGCAACATGCTAAATGCTAGAAGCTCAGAAAGGCATCTTGCATAAATTTCAAAGATTTTACTTCAAGTTGTTGTCAAATAATATAATCTGTATAACAAATTAATGTATTAAATTAGAAAAAAACGCCAAAAAGAAGCATTTTTACTAGTGGTCTCAGACATTTGGACCCCACTATATATTTTATTATGGCCTTAGCAAGGCTATAAAGTGTCCAGCTTTTATATATTTCTTTTCTGTTTTGTACATTCCTTATTTTGAAGGCTAGTGTATTAATTTAAGTGTGTTCATTTATGACAGAAATGGCCTCAATGTGTCTTAAAATGTCCTTGTTTTGTCTGTGCAGGCAACATTTATAACTGATTCCAGGTGTTTTGAGGAAATGCATCTCAAGCTCTGACATACTGCTGTGGCTGAACTTGATTTTTAAGACACTAATGTACATGGAAGTTGCTGGACAAAGCTCAGTCTGATGGTGTGGTTTTAGATCATTTGTGGCATATCTTGCTTCTTGTCATAGATAAATGTGATCTGTCTGAAAATGGAAAAATGGTGTTGGCAGTAGGACTAAAAGGGAACTGGAAGCAAACATTTTGATCAGTGGAGTTAATAAAGCTTATCTAACAGTTAGAACAGCTGTCCTGTGTGACTGAACAAAAGTGAAGCAAACAGATTTCTTCAGCAGGGGGTATCTGTCTCGTAAGCTGTTTAGTGAAGAGGAATTCTGCAGTATGATTAATGCTGTCACACCTGACTAATGGTGTCTGAACTCAAGCCACCCTACACTTGGAATAAATGAGGGACGCTGTGTCCACCTGTGTCCAGGGGGTGATGTTTCACAGCGAGGGTCTGAATTCATCTATCTAATAATCCCACTCCTAATCAAACCCAGCCTTAGATATGATTTAAATTATGGTAGAATAACTATGTTACTCATATGGGAAATGTCTCAATCAATAATGCTGTACATTATGGTCCCCTTAAATGATATTATTTAACATTAGTTTACATAAACAAACCATGTATGTCAGTATTAATATACCCCGCCTGCTGCTGAACAACAAAAGCTACATTTCAGTTCACCACCAGGTAAAACAATTAGTTTGACTGAACTCAATAAATTGGTTGCTGCATTTATTGTTGAGGAGATGCAGCCACTCTTCACTGTGAAGGCGCCGACATTTTGTAATATCATCAGCAAAATCAGGGAAATGGACAGGGGCCGTGCTCTCCGATCACAAAACCTTTACAAGCTTTTTGGACAAGGCATATATAGAAATGGAGGCAGACCTGAAGAAAACATTTGCAGATTGATCTAATTTTAGAATGACTTTAGGAAGACTATATTGCACTCTTTAATGTCTTTATTAACTTGGACTGTGAGTTTACTTTGTAATGTAACACATATAGGTTTCTATGTGTATAAAATGAAAAGAGAACGAGTCTACTGGTCAAATTTAAGAAAAAGTATCGCAAAAGTAACGTAACGCATTACTTTTTATAAAAAATAACTAAGTAATGCAATTTGTTACTTTTTTAGGGAGTAACACAATATTGTAACGCATTACTTTTAAAAGTAACTTTCCCCAACACTGAATATAATATAATAACAAATATATAATATATTTGTTATTTTTCACATTTTAGTAAACCATTTAAAGGTTGTGAAATTCTGTAAAAATGATCTGTATATGAGTGAAAAATTCAGTTTGTGTTGCGTTTAAAGGAAACTTTTATACATATACTGATGGCTAAAAATAATCAGAATGAGACCGCAATAGGAACAAATATAAACATTTATTTCAGCAAAGTCTATAAGAAGTATACAAATAAGTTTATTTCTAAACAATTCTATATATGTATTTACAATCTATAGGCTATTGATGGGAATAGGGGGAGTGTGATAGGAACAGAGGGATAGATTAATAAGGGATGATTATTAAGGGATGAGGGATCTTAAATGCTAAGGTTAAGACCTTCTTCAGGTCCTGGGGTTCACTGTACAAACCTGTAGGAAAGAAAAGAGATTTTTTAAATATTAAGTTGATCAAAAATAGAAATAAAATGATTTCATACTTACGTGTGGAGCCTGAGCAATGTAGGAAAAAGAAGTGAGAGAAAAGAAGATGAAATGAAACAGAGGAAGAAAAGATGAAATGGGTAAGGGGAAAGACATTGCTCAGAGCTCCTCCAAAATGTCCATCATCAGCTGGACGTGCAGCTTGAGGAGTCGCTGAACTGTGGTGGCTAAGGCTGCTGGGTCACTGTAGAGCTCCAGAGGCTGAGTGAAGAGTACTTCAGCAAGCTCTGTAAGGTAATCCTATTGACAAATTCCACACACATCCAACATAGTGTCACTGAGTTTAAGATACAATCCTGAGAATTTGTGGATCGTGGCATCAGAAGATATTCAACACTTACAATAAGCACTGTGAAGTACAGCTCTGCTGCAGGCTCCCACACGTCCACGTCCCACATGCTGAAGAGCGCAAGCAGGCGCTCCAAGAAACCTCCCTTAAACTTTTGGAAAGAAAGACAAGCTTCATTAATGCCATGTCTTATCAGGTTTAAAAAATATGGAAAAAGAAAACCAGATCAAATAGACCATGTTCTGAAACTCAAACATTGCTTAGAAATCTCCTGATAAGACACTTACTGGCTGAGGTTTTGAGCCATTTATAAAGTAGCTGAAGAAAATCAGCTCAAAAAAACATCCAGGAAGTTGTAGTGGTGGTCCTGCACAGAGTAGAAAAGATACAAAAATAAATTAGCTTTACATATTGGAGTCCTGTTTTCTATATTAGCAAAATCTTTTATCTTTAAACATCTGTCATTTCACACAGGCATTTATTAGCTTACACAGGAGCCGAGCTCTGCTTTAATCGATTCCTGATTGGAAGGCGTCCTCAGGAATCGAATCAGGGCCTCGTAGGCCAACTGCACACCAACTGCATCCTGTTAAAGCAACGAAAAAATCTCTGTAACTCACTTTGGCTATGGCTGAGAAACTGAAATTATTTCCATCACAAAAATGATACAGTCTTTCATCATTCTGAAGTCACCTGGTTGTTAGCTGCTGCCAGTCGCATGACGATCTTCTTTCCAGCCATGAACAAGAAGTTCTGCTTGTGGATGCTGGCAAGCAGAGTCTGAATATAAGACAGCACACAATATAAAAGTTAAAGCAGAGTGGACTTTACCTGCGCAGTAACAGCAGCTGAATAAAGGTTTTACTCACAGCAAACGCCTCACGAAGCGCGGGCACCTTCAGGCCGATTTCAGTCACCCCTCTGTCTGAAAGATGGCAGCTAAGAAACAAGAGATGTAAATGTTTAGTGTATATTAAACATACAATACACTGTTACATCATTAAAGAGTGAAGAGGATCGTACCAAATAAAGGGCACCTCCAACTCCTCTGGGTTAAGGCGCTCCTCACTCTCCTGCAAGCCGAATCATTAAATCATTAAAACTCACACAGTAAATTTTACAGTATCCGAATCAGGGGAATAGCAGCATATGTAGATACACATCAGGTCTGAAAGTCTGAATTACCTCACAGTCGTTGTGATCATAGTCCCAAGTGGAGGTGAACATCTGTCCATCTTCAGCCACATACAGCAAAGTGCAGGTTACCGTTGTAATGGTTTGCTGTTGAATAAAAAAAATATCCACACTGAAGACAAATAAAAGCACAACTGACAAAATTCTAAAAGTTACTAACTACAAGATACACTTCATGACAGTGCAATAAATTTACCACAAAATAATGTGGCACGACGAATGATGTCTCCATTCGGTTACAGGAGATGAACTCTGTAACCCTCCCAGATTCAGCCTTAAGAGAACAAATTAAAGTGAACACAATTAGTCACTGCAATTAACAAAAGTTTTGTGATGCCACAACGAATAATCCCTTACCTGTATGCCAGTGAAACAGTCCTCAATGGAGGACTCATAAGGGAATCCCTGCAAATGACAAAAAGCTGAAACTCAAGATGTATTTCACAAACGTGAGCGTCTAATAATCATCAAGGTCAATTCTCTTCCTCAGAGTAATTAAGTCTGTGATTACCATGTGATTCAAGCTGCTCGTCTTGGTGGATTTAAACCAACAAAGACGGCTCTGTGGGCCCCTTATCATCCCCAGGAAGTATGTTTTCATTTCCACTGACTGAAAATAGAGAAACAAAACTAAACATTAGAACTTGTAAAGACGGGTGTTTGTGTGTTTGTATCTCAGCTGCTGCACTGTAGAATACCTTGAACTGGGAGATGGAGGCCTGTGCAGAGAGGAACTGAATATTACACCAAGCGCTGATCAGCTCACCAGCATCGAGCGGCTGTGAAAAGTAGAGCAGGAAGATCATGAGTGCTTCTGATCACAGCAGTTTCATACTAACATTCTGTCACTTAGAAAAAAACAGAAAAACAGGTGAAGGGTCTTGAGGTTGTTCTGTGGGCAGCAGCTGGATGTTCGGCTCAACAAACTTAAAACACACAAACACAATTAGTCACTGCAGTTCATAACATTTTGTGATGCCACAATGAATAATCCCTTACCTGAATGCCAGTGAAACTCTCCTTATCACTGGTATAATAAGGGAATCCCTGTAAAAGACAATTAGATGAAACTCAAGATCTACAACCACATTTCACAAAAGTGCTCTTCTAAAAATCATGTCAGTTCAAAAATGTCCATTCTCTTCATCAGAGTAATAAAGACTGTGATTACCTCGCGAGTCAAGCAGTGTGTCTCTGCGCTTTCAAACCAGCAGAGCCGACTCTCTGGACCCCTCATCATTCCAATGATGTCTCTGCTTATGTCCACTGGCCAGAAATAGAGAAACAAAACTTAACATTAGATCTTGTAAAGAAGGATGTTTGTGTGTTTGTATCTCAGTTACAGCAGTGTAGAATACCTGGGAGAGGGAGGAGACTACAGACACACACTGAACATCACGGCAGGCACTGTCCGGCTCATCAGCATCGAGCGGCTGTGAAATGTAGAGCATGAAGATCATAAGTGCTTCTTATCATATCAGATTTATACTAACATTCTTTACAGTAAAAACAACCTTGTAAAATCCATTGATTGGCTTTAGGAAATAAATGAAGGATTTTCTTACCAGAATGACAGCTCAAGGTTCTTCGTGTGGATCGGTGGGCAGCAGCTGCAGGATTGGCTCAATAACCTTAACACACACACACACACACACACAAACACACACACACACACACACACACAAACACACACACACACACACACACACTTAGAAAAAAGTGGCCTGTAGGTTTTAAATGAAGTTAAAATATTACTATTTAACTGACACATACCTGGAGGACAGAGGGAGTATCTGCTGATTCCTCCAGCACATCCACAGGCTCTGCAATAGATTATTTTTCTGTGACTCAGAATTATGACTCTTCAATTACACAATATCAAACTTTCCTATTAATGCATAAAAGTTAATAAAGCAGTGAGTTTGATAATTAGTTAACTTGTGAAGAAACAGAAAAATTGTAGCAGTCAGATTGTGTAAATTCACTGTACATGTGACCTGATTAAACTCTCTAAAACCTCCTGCCCCTGTCCACCACCCAAATCTATAAAAAATATTATACTGTATAATTATTAAAACCTTTATACTCACTATGATATTGTGGAAATGAAACGATTAGTGAAGTTCTCTAGGTAGATACCATACACCGCTCAGCCATAACATTATGACCACCTGCCCAATATGCTGTTGGTCCCCTTTTTGCTGCCAAAACAGCCCTGACCTGTCGAGGCATGGACTCCACTAGATCCCTGAAGGTGTGCTGTGGTATCTGGCACCAAGATGTTAGCAGCAGATCCTTTAAGTCCTGTAAGTTGCGAGGTGGGGCCTCCATGGATTGGACTTGTTTGTCCAGCACATCCCACAGATGCTCGATTGGATTGAGATCTGGGGAATTTGGAAGCCAAGTCAACACCTCATTCTCATTGTTGTGGTCATCAAACTATTCCTGATCCATTTTTGCTTTGGGGCACGGTGCATCATCCTGCTGAAAGAGGCCACAGACATCAGGAAATACCGTTACCATCAAAGGGTGTAGATGGCCTGCAACAATGCTTAGGTAGGTGGTTCATGTCAAAGCAACATCCATATGGATGGCAGGACCAAAAGGTTTCCCAGCAGAACATTGCCCAAAGCATGACACTGCCTCCGCCAGCTTGCCCTCTTCCCATAGTGCATCCTGGTGCCATGTGCACACACACCCGTCCATCCACGCCATGTTAAAGAAAACTTGATTTATCAGACCAGGTCACCTTCTTCCATTGCTTCGTGGTCCAGTTCTGATGCTCACGTGCCCATTGTTGGTGCTTTCAGTGGTGCACAGGGGTCAACATGGGCGCCCTGACTATGCAGTCCCATAAGTAACAAACCGTGATTTACTGTGTATTCGGACCCCTTTCTATCAGAACCAGCATTAAATTCTTCAGCAATTTGGGCAACAGTAGCTCGTCTTGTGGATCGGACCACATGGGTCAGCCTTCACTCTCCACGTCCATCAGTGAGCCTTGGCCGCCCATGACCCTGTCACCGGTTCACCACCGTTCCTGCTTTGGACCACGTTTGATAGATACTGACCACTGCAGACCGGGAACATCCCACAAGAGCTGCAGTTTTGGAGATGCTCTGATCCAGTCGTGCAGCCATCACCATTTGTCAAACTCGCTCAAATCCTTACACTTTCCCATTTTTCCTGCTTTTAACACATCAACTATGAGGACAAAATGTTCACCTGCTGTCTAATATATCCCACACACTAACAGGTGCCATGATGAGGAGATCATCAGTCTTATTCACTTCACCTGTCGGTGGTCATAATGTTATGGCTGATCGGTGTACATCTGTAACCATGCCCTTTAGCGCGAGAGCTGATTAATCAGTAGTCTAAGTATGATTTAGTATAAAACCAGTAGTCAGGGTTGTTAAAAGTGACTTTTTAATGGGGATGAGTATTATATTGTGGAAATAAATGAAATTCTCGTTGGTCAAGCTCATCAACTCGTTCAGGATTTGTGTGTAATGTAAAACAACAGCCAAGTTCACTAGCAGCTTAACTAACATTAGGCTAAACATTATATTTATATTATATTTACCGATAAAATGTGTACAAATTACAACAAATAGACATGTAGATATAATTAGTCCAACTATTACAGTGTAATTTAAATCGGTAAAAATCGGCTAAAGTCCGCTAGCGCGCTAGCTAGCGGATCACAAGGCTAATCATGATTTAGTGTAAAACCAGTAGTCATGGTTGTTAAAAGTGACCTACTAACAGGGTAAATATTTCATTGTGGAAATAAAATAAATTCTTAAACCGAGCTTAATGATTTTATTATGTAGTTTAAACCAGTAGCCAGGTTCGCTAGCACGGTAACTAGCATTAGGCTAATTCACGGCAAGATGAGGTGTCTTGTGTGCTACATAACATTAGACTGTAACACTGTCACTTTAACATGATTTATTGTAGAAACAGTGTGGCATTAAAGGATAAAGATCATCCTACCTTGAGGACACTGAGTGTTTTCAGCAGGAGCAAATTATAAAATGTAAAATATATAATTTGTAAATGCATTTTTTACGGACTTCACTTCCTGGTTTCCGTACAGTTCGGTTTTTTTCGGAGGTTTTCGGTAGATGCCGTAAACAGGATTTTTTTTTTTTTTTTAAGGTCGTATCGTCTTTAAACTGGTCCTACAGCTTGAATTCTAACTGTACAGCTACATGCTGCCTTAAACTTCAGCTATGCTTCACTCCCTGGGCTTCCCGGACATTTCAGCTTATTATTATGATTATTATTATTATTTATTCATTATTGACTCTTGTTACTAGTTAGTGCTGGTTTATACTAGTTAGTGCTGGTTTATACTGGTTTATACTAGTTAGTGCTGGTTTATACTGGTTTATACTAGTTAGTGCTGGTTTATATTGGTTTATACTAGTTAGTGCTGTTTTATACTAGTTAGTGTTGGTTTATACTGGTTCTGAAGGTCGCAAGATTTGGATTATCTTTTGGCATTTTTGCTACACCCCTGTTTCGGATTTCTCTGTACTCCATTACTGGATTTGACTCCTACACCGACTCTACAGCGCAGCGATGATGAACTTCGGGGGAGGAGCCGAGCCTCAGCACCCGGATGTGGATCCCGAGCCCGGATGGAGCGGACTGTACGACCCCTGGAACGGTGAGTTACTGAGTTTCCTCTTTTTCACTTAAGTATAAAGTCTTTTAAACACCGCGTTATTACAAAAAACCACAATCAGGAATATCGTTTTATATGATTAGATGGTTTTGAGAAATTCTGTTCGGCTAATCTTTATTCGGCTAATCGCTTTACGTACCCGATCAGTATGCTAAAGCTAGCGGACAAAATGGCAGACTCCAGTGAAACGAGCAGGGAAGAAGAAAACAGTGTTGATGTTTTCAGATATGTTAACATCAGCTTTTCATAAAAGTCCCAATGTTTACTTAACGTTTGTTAAAGTTTACTAAGTCAAGCCGAGGAGTATTAGCAAAGATTAGCTAGACGGCTAGTTAGCATGTAGCTAAGTAATTGTTTTTCAGTGTTTATAGTTTTTTTTTGATGGAGTGAATAGAATAAGTTAAAATACTTACAATAACATGAAGTAACTCATTATTTTAAGGATTTTTCATTGTCCGTGTTTGTCGAGTTGTTAAAGCGGAGAGAGAAAGGGGCTGTGAGGAAAGGCAGCTAGCTGAACAAAACCAATCGGTACAAATAAATGGAGCTAGTGTGGCAATGTAGAGTGCAGCTTAGGCAAAAATATCAAGCTGTTTGTTTCAATTCTGTTCAGCAAGGTTTTGTTTCTAGCTGTCGTGAATAAAATAGTTAGGAGTAGTGTAATTTACGATAAAGGGCGAATTTTTGAGAGGAGACACAATTGGACTCAAAGGGGATGTGAAGCACTGGAGTAAGAAAGTGCTAAAGTAATAGACTGTAATAGAAATGTATTTTAATCTGCATTTTTTGGGGGAAGATATTTTTAAGCATTGAAATAAGTGCACAGTGTGACTAACAGTGAAGCCGTGATACTGGAAGAGCCCTGTATAACACCTATAAATGCAGCTAAAATGTAAATACTGTAAATGTAAATAAAATAGTTTTTAATGCAGTGTTATAGGAAGATTACAGTAATATAACTTGTGTAAATACTTCTTGTTTTGATAGTGAGGCTTTCCTGCTGTATAAAACATACACAGTGCTATTAAAATAAAACCCCATCCCCTTTGAGGAGGCCACCACCTTCAGGGAGTCCACAGCCTTCAACAGTTCCTTTGCCCCAGCCTTATTTCAATATCGACATCCACAACATTGTGGCTGGTATGTACTATGCTCCTGCCACAATGATAACTCCTGTCCCACGCCAGGGCATAAGGAGGAGGTGGGACGAAGAGGATGGCAATCAAGAAGCCCCTCTGAGTAGACGGCAGCGTGTGGATCCTGATGGGGAGGTGGAGTTCATCAGGATGCCTGGACTTGAGGATTTAGAGAGTTTAATCAGTCACATGTACAGTGAATTTACACAAGCTACTAATGCTACAATTAGTCTGTTTCTTCACAAATTAACTAGCTAACTAACTCACAGGTTTATTAACTTTTAAGCATTAGAAAGAAAGGAGAGAAAAATTTACAACGTCTCTCTCTCTACTACCTTATAAATTTGGCCATTTTAATGTTTTACATTTAACAGAAAATATTAGTTGTAATTAAACTTACATGAAACTAATTTATTGCAGAAGCTGTGGATTTGCTGAGAGAATCGTCAGATACTCACTCAGTCCTCCAGGTATGTGTCAGTAAAAATATTTTAACTACATTTGAAACGTGTAGGCTGCTTTTGTCAGTGTGTGTGTGTGTGTGTGTGTGTGTGTCTGTGTGTCTTAAGGTTGTTGAGCCAATCCTGCCGCAGCTACCCACAGAAACTCACTCCACATCTTCAGCTGTTGTTCTGGTAACCAAACCTGTCATTTATTTACTAAATCTGATCTCTGGATTTTCCAAGTGACAGAATGTTTGAAAGTGTTAGTGTGAAACTGCTATGATAAAAAACACTGATGATCCTCATCTTCTACTTTTCACAGCCCCTCAGTGCTGGTGAGCTGAACAGCACCTGCTGTAATGTTGAGTACAACACTGCAGACTCCTCCAACTCCCAGTCTGGGGTATTGTACAGTGCTGCAGCTGAGATACAAACACACACACATCCTTCTTTACAAGTTCTAATGTTTAGTTTGGTTTCTTTATTTCTAGCAAGTGGACCTTAGGAGAGACATCCTCAGGTTGTTAAGGGGTCCAGAGAGTCAGCTCTGCTGGCTTGAAACCGCACACTGCTGGACTCTCGAGGTAATCACGCTATTTATTACTCTCATGAAGAGATTCCACTTTAACGATTATTAAAAGAGAACTTAAATGAAATGCGGTTGTAGATCTTGAGTTTCATCTAATTGTCGTTTGCAGGGATTCCCTTTTCATAACAACTGTGAGGACAGTTTCCCTGGCATTCAGGTAAGGGCTTGTTCATTGTGTCATCACTAAATTGTGTTAATTGCAGTTACTAATTGTGTTTGTGTGTTTTAAGGTCGTTGAGCCAAACCTACAGCTGTTGCCAAACGAACATGTCCAGGAATCTTCACCCGTCCTTCTGGTAACCAAACCTGTCATTTATTTACTAAAGCTGATCACTGTATTTCACAGGGTTGTTTTGACTGTAAAGAAAGTGAGAGAATGTTACTTGTGTTATTATAAAATGGCTGTGATAGGAAGCAGTTATGTTCATCATGCTCTTCATTTCACAGACGCTCGATGCTGGTGAGCTGATCAGCGCCTGCCGAAATATCCAGTTCCTCTCTGCACGCACCTTTACCTTCCTGTCTGGGGTATTGTACAGTGCTACAGTTTTTGCTCAGGGGAAGTTCACTCTGCTTTAACTTATATTATGTGCTGTCTTATATTCAGATTCATCTTACCTGCATCCACAATCAGAACTTCTTGTTCGTTATGGGGAAGAAGATTGTGATGCGTCTGGCAGCAGTTAACAACCAGGTGACTTCAGAATGATGATAGACTGTTTCCTTGTGCAAAATACTTTCAGTTACTGGGCTTGAAAATGATGTAGTTGTGTATTTTGGTGTGATTTATACACATTGATTTGTCCATCATGACTCTTGGACGCTTTATTATGTCCATTTTATGAAGAAACAGGAAAAGACTTTGAAAATCATCTGTCATTTTCTGATCATGTTAAATATCAACACAACTAGACTGAAATATACAGGTAAGATATGCAACTAATTGTAACATGAACAGAGCAAGATATAAACTGATATCTACTGGTTTCCTGTCAGGGTTGTGGACTGTTTTCTGGCCACTAAAAGCCCCCACTGCCTTTTTGTTGGTGTCCATTTCCTGGTCATCTTCGTCGCTGCGGGGCTTTCTCAGCCTTGTCCAGTTGCATGTCATCGTTCAGAGACACGCTGGTGGTGATCTTGTTTGGCTTTTTAAGCTCACACTGCTTAGAGATGACAAAAACAATTGAAATGTTTATTTAAAACTGAAAGGCTGTGACTTGAATTAATGCACCAAATAAAAGACTGATCAACCCTCAGATACTCAAGACTTTAATGTTGCAATTAATAAAGCTATCTGGTGTTTTAAAGTTCCCTTTGTGAGACTTACAGGTCCTCGACCTGCTCCAGGGCAATAAAAAGTGATATATTAGCCTGACGCTTCATACTGAGTAAAGCACTGTGCTCCTATAGAGCGTCATGTCACTAACTGTCATGTTTACCTTGTCCAGAACGACGCCAGGGATGTCCGGAAAACCCTCGGGTCTGCGCATGCTGGCACTGACGAAGCGTAAACGCAGCAGGAATTCCCGATTGTACTTCTTCCTCTCTTTTGGGTTACTAGGAGAGGCAGAGGGATGAGGCTCTGAAGGCTGGACCTCAACAGGAGCAGGCTCAGGAGTGTTGTTTGGCTCAGTCTCCATTGGGGGTGTGGTTTGTAGAGGGGCAGGAGTCTCCACAATGTCACCCCCTGTAAGCACCAGGTGGTCGGACAAGAAATCACCAAAACTGATGTTGGCTTTCTTTGCCTCCTCTTTCTCTTCTTCCATCAGGGGAATGAAGAAACTGACCGGTTCCCTGGGCTTTTTCTGGGATCGAGTCTGATGGAAGAACACACACAGGATCAATGTAATGGTTCTAAAGTAATAGTACAAGCTACAGCACTAAAACTACTGGACTAAACTAGGCTTTAATATCTCCCAGTGTTAAGTCATTCAGTATTTAAACAGTTATTAAGCTAAACAGGTGAGACAGTGTAACACATGAGACTTGTTCCTAAAGTAATGTGTATATATTCTTGATAAAAGTCACTACAAATAAAGTCAAACCAGCACTGTACACTTTCATTAATGATGTGCTTTGAACAACGCAAGTCCAAGACAAGAAAAGTTCACTGTATTTCAGTAACTAACAACAGGATTAAAACTCTTTTCTACCTTCTGCACCTTAGCCTTGTTTTGTTTCTTTCTCCTGTGTGTTGACTTTCTCCGTCTTCTGCTGCACTTCCTCCTCTGGAGGGATGGAGAAGAGGAGCAGGCCTGGTCTCTTGTGGAGATCCTTTGGGGGTGTGGTTTGTAGAGGGGCAGGAGTCTCCACAATGTCACCCCCTGTAAGCGTCTGGTGGTCAGACAAGAAATCACCAAAAGCGATGTTGGCTTTCTTTGCCTCCTCTTTCTCCTCTTCCGTCAGGGGAATGAAGAATCTGACCGGTTCCCTGGGCTTTTTCTGGGATCGAGTCTGAAGGAAAACACACACAGGATCAATGTAATGTTCATCATAATGTATGAAAACAGAAATAAAGTAATATTACAGACAACACCACTAAAGCAGCTGGATTTGTTTCTTTTCTTCTGTGTAGTAGTATTTTTGTAGTACACTGAAATTGTCCATCTCAGTATTCAGCTCTGAAGCAGGGGCAGTGTTCAGCTCCGCCTCCTTTGTGGGTGTGTTTTTTGGAGGTACAGGATCCCTCACAGTGATGCTGCATTCAGGCCTTTTAGGAGGTGTCGTCAGTAAAGATGACATTTTAACTCCATAGAGCTCGGCCATCATGTCTCGATTGCAGTCATTAGGGTCCGTGTTTATAATCTGTAAGGAATTAGGATAAATGCTTGATTCGTGAGCACAGAACATGACCATGATAAAACCAGCCAGATGTCTGCTATTCTAGCAAAACTTTATTTGATTCATTACCAGTTTGCACTCCCTTTTCTGCAGAAGATGACCTTCATACTCAGCTGGAAAAAAAAAAAAAACCCAGTCCCAACATGTAAGTAATAACACCTCAGGCCCTGTCCCGAATCAGAAAAAGTTCAGCCCTATACATAATAAATTTATATTTTACCAATGAAACATTTTTAATAATGATAATAAAAAATCCGCATTTCTGTCCTGAACTTCCACGGGACTGGCCATTTGACACGGCTGCATCTGCCGAAAAAAAGTGCACAGTTCAATTAACTATTTTTTCTACACTCTTTATTTATTCACGAGTTTGTGCAAAAGTGACGTGTAGTTCACGATGGAGTCGACTCCTTCAATTAGTTCATAAAAGAATCGATTCAATGAACCGACGCGCCCGTGAGCCTCACGGAGGATTAGCGATCTAAAGCGATAGCTGAAGCTAGTGATGGGAAGTTCGGATCATTTTACTGATTCGGTTCTTTGAATCTCGTTCAGCAAAATGAACGAATCTTTTTTCGAGTCATTTCGTTCATTTCGTTCACTTCAGCAGAATATAATTAAAATGTTCCATGTTAATTCCCTAACACATCTACTCACGCACATATTGATCACATTTCGAATAAGAAAGAACTGTCATATTATAAGTAATAGCTTACCTGTGTCTTGAGGCTATGCAGTCTGTTACTTCATCACCTCACCTCCGGATTTTTTGGGTCGAATTCGTTCATTCTTTTGTCACATAACATCCTAAACTAAGCTCTGCCGTGCCGTCTCCTGTATACCCAACAGAATGATTCATCTCACGCGCCTTCGGTTCGAGTCATTTTGTTCATCACGTGACAGCCCCGTATGGCACCGCAGTCTGAGTCGGAAACAGAAAAGATTAGTTTATATAACAAGTCTCCGGATTCATGTTGTTCGTTCTTGTAATGTGAATGCTTCCCGTCTCAGTATCTTATGACAAATACAATATTACATGAGTATTATTGACTTTATAAGGTATTAAATTATAAAACTAAGATATAAAATTATCAAAATATTTGTGCAACAAACATTTTCTGAAAAATAATAGTCAGTCTCCTTTTTTATTGTTAATATTTCTTGAGTATATGTGTGGTGTGTGAAGGTTTTTAAAAAATAAATAAATAAATCCACATTTTACTTGGAAATGCTAATTTGCCTGTTCTGTCTTTATCTGTAAACAAATACTACTTATTAAAATAAACTAAACCTGCAAACACAAAGTACCTATTGTTTATTTTGCCACCAATTGTGCATTTGCTGGTATAATACTGATAACTCAAACTCATGACACACGGGCATAACAGAAAAGCAAATAACACTATTGATGTGAATAAGTAATATTAGTTTCATACTTTAAGGTTATGTTTAGGTCAGATTCTATATTATTAAATAACTGCATATGGATTAAAAACAACACTCAGATTTATGCATGAATTTATACATTTCTATTTTCTACACTGCAGGGTTAGCTGATGTTTATTCAGATAAATAATACAAAGAATAAATAAACAGTAAGTTAATAAATAAAATAAAAAGTAAGTAGATAAATAAGAAAGAAAGAAAGATTTTCCCTAATGAAGTTTAAAGCATTAACCAACTCTTTATTAAAACATTCAGTGTTATGGAAATGAACCATAATGACAGATATTCACACATTTATAGTCTGTAGGAAATTCAATTCAATTTTATTTGTATAGCGCTTTTAACAAAGAGCATTGTCTCAACGCAGCTTTACATGAGAAACGACATAAGAAAACAACAAACAGACAGACAGTCCTAGATGTTATCCCAAGTGAGCAAGCCTGAGGTGACTGAGGCGACTGTGGCAAGGAAAAACTCCCTTAGATGGTATGAGGAAGAAACCTTGAGAGGAACCAGACTCAAAAGGGAACCCATCCTCATTTGGGTGACAATTGTGTGATGCCGATACAGCATGTGTATAGTGTTATGTAAATTAATAAGAAGGTTGTTGTCCATGGCGCTGCTTGAATATCCCAATCCTCACAAGCAGAACCCGGCTGGAGCTGGTCCATCTCCGGATGCCACTGGAGTCTCTGTGTGCCTCGGGATGGGTAGAAGAAGGGAAACAATGGAACAGCATTAGCATAGCTGCTGTTCATAATATTAGCAGTACTAAATGAATGTGCATTTAATCAGATGTACTGGAGCACGAGGTTATGGGAAGTGTTAGATGTATGCTGGGCTATAGAGATAAGTCTTTAGTTTATGTTTAAACTGAGAGTCTGTGTCTGAACCCCGAACACTGTCAGGAAGACTATTCCAAAGTTTTGGAGCTAAATACGAAAATGCTCTACCCCCTTTTGTGGGCTTTGATATTCTGGGAACTACCAGAAGTCCGGAATTTTGTGATCTTAAAGAGCGTGGTGGATTGTAGAGTGTTGGAAGACTGGAGAGATATCTGGGAGCTAAACCATTTAGAGCCTTGTACGTGAGTAGAGCTAATTTATAGTCAATTCTAAACTTAACAGGTAGCCAGTGCAGGGATGATAATATTGGTGTTATATGATCAAATTTTCTTGATCTGGTAAGAACTCTGGCGGCTGCATTCTGTACTAACTGTAGCCTGTTTATTGAAGATGCAGGACAACCACCTAGTAATGCATTACAGTAGTCCAGTCTGGAGGTCATGAATGCATGAACTAGTTTTTCTGCATCAGATACAGATAAAATGTTCCTAAGCTTGGCAATATTTCTAAGATGGAAGAAGGCTGTTTTTGTGATATTGGAAATATGATTTTCAAAGGACAAGTTGCTGTCTAATATTACACCCAGGTCTTTCACTGCCGAGCTAGTAGTAATAGTACATCCTTCTAGACGCAAGCTGAATTCTGAGAGCTTCTGTGTACTAGTTTTTGGGCCAATAAGTAATCTCTGTCTTGTCAGAATTTAATAATAGGAAATTATCAGTCATCCAATCTTTAATATCTTTAACACACTCAGTTAATCTAGACAAATTAGATATTTCATCTGGTTTTGATGAGATATATACCTGGGTATCATCGGCATAACAATGGAAACTAATTCCTTGCCTTCTAATGATGTCACCCAATGGAAGCATGTATACTGAGAAAGCAGAGGTCCTAAAACTGACCCTTGTGGGACCCCGTATTTCACTGGCACTACACTGGACAGTTCTCCATTTAAATCTACAAAGTGGTATTGATCAGACAGGTAGGATCTGAACCATTTTAATGCCTGTCCCTGCATGCCTATGTGATTTTGTAAGCGATCTATGAGGATATTATGATCTATAGTGTCGAATGCAGCACTAAGATCAAGCAGGACTAAAATTGAGATGCAGCCTTGGTCCGAAGCTAAAAGCAAGTCATTTGTGATTTTAACTAGTGTAGTTTCTGTACTATGATGGGGTCTAAAACCTGACAAATTCTTCAAGGATGTTGTTTTCCTGTAGGAAGTAGCATAATTGAGCTGACACCACCTTTTCTAGTATTTTTGATATAAACAGAAGCTTTGAAATCGGTCTGTAATTTGATATTTCATCAGGGTCTAGTTTCGGTTTCTTAAGAAGAGGCTTAACTGCTAACGAGAGATTTTGGGACATGACCTAGAAATAATGAAGAGTTAATAATATTGAGAAGAGGCTTTCTAGCTGCATGTATCACTTCTTTCAGCAATCTAATTGGAATTGGATCCAACAAACAAGTTGTTGGTTTAGCCGTGGTGATAAGCTTAACTAGCTCTTCCTGCCCTATGCTGGTAAAGCATTGTAGCTTTAAGTGTGGAGCTATAGGGTGGTCTGGACCACCAGATGCCGTCAAAGGTTGAACATCCAATATTTTGTTCCTGATACCATCAATTTTTTTAGTGAAGAAATACATAAAGTCCTCACTACTAAACTGTGCTGAAATACTCTCTCCAGAAATCTGATGCTTTGTTAGTTTAGCTACTGAACTAAATAAGAATCTGGGATTGTTCTGGTTTATTTCAATCAGATTGCTCAGATGCTCAGCCCTAGAAGCTGTTAGAGCCTGTCTTTAGAATTGCGTATAAAAGACAGTCTGGCCAACTATAAACTTCTAATTTGGTTTTTCTCCACTTTCGCTTTACAGTTTGCTCTCTTGAGGGCGTGAGTATGACTATTGTACCATGGTGCAGGTGTTTTATCTCTGACCTTTTTTAGTCAGATGGGGGCAACAGTGTCTAGTGTGCTGGTAAAAATAGTGCCTATGCTGTTGGTTACTTCATCTAGTGCATCTGCATTTCGGGGTCTAGTAAGAAGTTGAGACAGATCTGGCAGATTGTTTGTAAATCTGTCTTTAGTGGTCGGAGTTATAGTTCTACCGAGTTGATAACGTGGAGAGACGTGTCTAATATGTTCTACAGGTAGAGTGTACACTAAGAGGTGATGGTCTGTGATGTCATTGCTTTGAGGTAGAACGGCTATATCAGTAACATCAGTCCCATGTGATATAACTAAGTCTAGTGTATGATTAAATCGATGAGTTGGTCTATTAATGTTTTGTTTAACCCCAAAGGAATTTAGTAAATCTATAAATAGAGTCCTAACGCATCGTTAGCATCATCTACATGAATGTTAAAGTCTCCTACAATTAACACTGTCAAAACTGATCAAAAGATCTGAGAGTAAATGTGAAAACTCATTAAGAAAAACACCGTAGGGCCCTGGGGGTCTTTACACGGTGGCCAGAGCAAGAGATAGTAGGGAATTTTTATGTATGTCAGTGAGTGCAACATTAAGGACAAGCACTTCAAGTGAGTTAAACCTGGGTCCTGTTTTCTGAGTAATGGTAAGAGAATTATTATAGATCGTTGCAACACCACCACCTGTCTGACGGGGCTCATGCTTATAGGAATATCCTGACAGAGTAGACTCATTTAGGCCAATGTATTCATTTGGTCTAAGCCAGGTTTCAAGTGCGTTGAAACTATAATCTGAGATCATTTCATTAATAATAAGTGCTTTCGGTGCAAGGGATCTAATGTTGAGAAGCCCAAACTTAAGAAATTGTTTTTCTTTACCCATTTGGTCTTTTTCAGGTTTAATTGTGATAAGATTATTTCGAGAGTTATTAACGAATTTATCTTTTAATCTCACTAATCGGGGAACAGACAGTTTCTATATGACGAGCTATGTGTGAACTTGTATTAGTCTGGTGAGTTGAACAGTAGATATTATAATTGTGATCTGAGGTATGACTTACCAGTCAGATGGTGCGCAGTGTCCTGGAGATGTTGTCCAAGAGGACTGCTGCTCCAACTCTGCTTGGGTGAAGGCCATCGTAACGGTAGAGCCTAGGAAGCTCCCAGAAAATATTCCAGTTATCAACAAATGGTATATTCTGTTCTTGACACCAAGACTGTAACCATTCATTAAATGCGAAAAGCCTACTGAAACTTTCGATTCCTCGCTGGAACGTGGGAAGTGGTCCTGACACGATGATCCTCGTCGGGGGCGATGTGGTGCGAACCTTCTCCACCAGGTTCTTGAAGTCCTTCTTCAGGATCTCCGTCTGCCTCAGCCTGATGTCATTCGTGCCAGCATGGAGGACCACAGCTCCGATGTTCTTGGTGAGGATCGCGGGTACCTGTGCCGCGACATCAACACAGAGTGAACAAAACCTGGGCGGGCTGCCTCCTAGCTGTGCTGGGCCTGGGCAGAGAAACACGCGGTGTTGAGGTTGTAGGAGTGACCGTATCACGCCGAGGATTTACCTGGGACAGGTGAGCGTCTCTCCGCTGTCGCAGCTGGGGTAGCTTCACCTGAAGGTCGCGGATCTGCTTCTCCACGGCCTCCAGCTCCACATCCACCGAGTGCAGCTCGAAGGAATCCTCACCTGCAGCTTCTGTTCTGAACAACTTCTGTTCAGCTAATCGCTTTACGTACACAATCAGTATGCTAAAGCTAGCGGACAAAATGGCAGACTCCAATGAAACGAGCAGGGAAGAAGAAAACAGTGTTGATGTTTTCAGATATGTTAACATCAGCTTTTCATAAAAGTCCCAATGTTTACTTAACGTTTGCTAAAGTTTACTAAGTCAAGCCGAGGAGTGTTAGCAAAGATTAGCTAGATGGCTAGTTAGCATGTAGCTAAGTAATTGTTTTTCAGCGTTCATGGGTCTTGACCATTTCCTGGTCATCCTCATCGCCTCGGGACTTCTTCATCGCCGGCTTCCAGGCTTTCTCAGCCTTGTCCAGTTGCACGTCCTCGTTCAGAGACACGCTGGTGGTGATCTTGTTTGGCTTTTTAAGCTCACACTGCTGAGAGACGACAAAAACAATTGAACTGTTTATTTAAAACTGAAAGGCTGTGACTTCATCAATTGCTTGGCTTATACTTGAATTAATGCACCAAATAAAAGACTGATCAACCCTCAGATACTCCAGACTTTAATGTTGCAATTAATAAAACTATGTGGTGTTTTAAAGTTCCCTTTGTGAGACTTACAGGTCCTCGACCTGCTCCAGGGCAATAAAAAGTGATACATTAGCCTGACGCGTCATACTGAGTAAAGCACTGTGCTCCTATAGAGCGTCATGTCACTAACTCATGTTTACCTTGTCCAGAACAACCCCGGGGATGTCCGGAAAACCCTCGGGTCTGCGCATGCTGGCACTGACGAAGCGTAAACGCAGCAGGAATTCCCGATTGTACTTCTTCCTCTCTTTTGGGTTACTAGGAGAGGCAGAGGGATGAGGCTCTGAAGGCTGGACCTCAACAGGAGCAGGCTCAGGAGTGTTGTTTGGCTCAGTCTCCATTGGGGGTGTGGTTTGTAGAGGGGCAGGAGTCTCCACAATGTCACCCCCTGTAAGCGTCTGGTGGTCAGACAAGAAATCACCAAAACTGGTGTTGGCTTTCTTTGCCTCCTCTTTCTCTTCTTCCATCAGGGGAATGAAGAATCTGACCGGTTCCCTGGGCTTTTTCTGGGATCGAGTCTGATGGAAGAACACACACAGGATCAGTGTAATGTTTTTAAATAGTACAAGCTACAGCACTAAAACTACTGGACTAAACTAGGCTTTAATATCTCCCAGTGTTAAGTCATTCAGTATTTAAACAGTTATTAAGCTAAACAGGTGAGACAGTGTAACACATGAGACTTGTTCCTAAAGTAATGCGTATATATTCTTGATAAAAGTCACTACAAATAAAGTCAAACCAGCACTGTACACTTTCATTAATGATGTGCTTTGAACAACGCAAGTCCAAGACAAGAAAAGTTCACTGTATTTCAGTAACTAACAACAGGATTAAAACTCTTTTCTACCTTCTGCACCTTAGCCTTGTTTTGTTTCTTTCTCCTATGTGTTGACTTTCTCCGTCTTCTGCTGCACTTCCTCCTCTGGAGGGATGGAGAAGAGGAGCAGGCCTGGTCTCTTGTGGAGATCCTTTGGGGGTGTGGTTTGTAGAGGGGCAGGAGTCTCCACAATGTCACCCCCTGTAAGCGTCTGGTGGTCAGACAAGAAATCACCAAAAGCGATGTTGGCTTTCTTTGCCTCCTCTTTCTCCTCTTCCGTCAGGGGAATGAAGAATCTGACCGGTTCTCGAGTCTGAAGGAAAACGCACAGGATCAATGTAATGTTCATCATAATGTATCAAAACAGAAATAAAGTAATATTACAGACAACACCACTAAAGCAGCTGGATTTGTTTATTTTCTTCTGTGTAGTAGTATTTTTGTAGTACACTGAAATTGTCCAGCTCAGTATTCAGCTCTGAAGCAGGGGCAGTGTTCAGCTCCGCCTCCTTTGTGGGTGTGTTTTTTGGAGGTACAGGATCCCTCACAGTGATGCTGCATTCAGGCCTTTTAGGAGGTGTCGTCAGTAAAGATGACATTTTAACTCCATAGAGCTCGGCCATCATGTCTCGATTGCAGTCATTAGGGTCCGTGATTATAATCTGTAAGGAATTAGGATAAATGCTTGATTCGTGAGCACAGAACATGACCGTGATAAAACCAGCCAGATGTCTGCTATTCTAGCAAAACTTTATTTGATTCATTACCAGTTTGCACTCCCTTTTCTGCAGAAGATGACCTTCATACTCAGCTGGAAAAAAAAAAACAGTCCCAACATGTAAGTAATAACACCTCAGGCCCTGTCCCGAATCAGAAAAAGTTCAGCCCTATACATAATAAATTTATATTTTACCAATGAAATATTTTTAATAATGATAATAAAAAATCCGTTACCACTCATGACACCAGCATTTCTGTCCTGAACTTCCACGGGACTGGCCATTTGACACGGCTGCATCTGCCGAAAAAAAGTGCACAGTTCAATTAAATACACAAACCTAAACAAAGCACAGGAGACACCTATTAGACATAATGACAGACTGGACACCAACAAAAAGGCAGTGGGGGCCTCTAGTGGCCAGAAAACAGTCCACAACCCTGACAGGAAACCAGTAGATATCAGTTTATATCTTGCTCTGTTCATGTTACAATTAGTTGCATATCTTACCTGTATATTTCAGTCTAGTTGTGTTGATATTTAACATGATCAGAAAATGACAGATGATTTTCAAAGTCTTTTCCTGTTTCATCATAAAATGGACATAATAAAGCGTCCAAGAGTCAGAATGGACAAACCCATGTGTATAAATCACACCTAAATATGGATTTGAATTAAAACACTTAAGAGAAACATTATTTCAGACATAACAGCTTGATAGACTTTTATTTGATAATTATGTGCAGTATTGAGATTAAAATTTATACTTGATTTGGATTGGTCAGAAGGTGTTCAGCATGGACCTGATAGCAGTTCAGGTTTCAAATCAAATCTCTCTTTTTTAAGGATGTCCTCTTTCTGATTATATATATACAGTTATACAGAACATCCGGACAAACCGGTGACACTCGGAGGAAGTCCGATAAGTGCAACCAAAGGACAAGGCTTGATCTGTTTCTTTGTCACAGTGGAAAAACATTTAAAGATTTATAGCCAAAAAAAGTTATGGATCAAAATTCTGGGACCAAATTCATTATAATTGCTGGACAAGGGAATTACTTTTAGGAAAACGTGAGACGGCAGTAAGAGGACCACACAGTAGTGCAGCTGGTCAGGCCGGGGAGCAAGAACCATCTTCAATACTGACCCAAGCTGGGACCCAATCACAGAGCCCGAAATGACTCTTAGAGATAAAATTTTGAACACACTGAAATAAATACAGAAATCTAGGCAAAACGTTCATCTTTACTGAGTTTAAATGACCAGCTAGAGAAATGAGGAGAGCTGACCAGAGAGCAAAATCATTCTGAGACTTTGTGAACTGTACCAGCTCTCCCAATTGTTCAGTATCAGTAACATTCATTCAGTCATAAGAGATTTCAAATAACAGGTTGTTGTTTACACATCTAGATGTAAATATCTGGAAATGAAATCTGAGAATTCTGGTCTTTAGCCTTATATACTTTTTTGGAACTTAAAGCCAAATTGTCTTCAAAGTATAAAACAACATTTGAGTATTTTCAGAGGGGACTGTACAAATAGTCTTAATAAGTGAACGAGTGTGTATCTCTGATAGAAACTACTATATATTAACTGTACCAAGTCAGTGTGTTTTATGAGTATTGTTCATTTCCATCAATCTAACCTAACACTAGCCTACAATCTCCACAGAAGGTTGATCTGAAAAAGAGACCTCAGTCTGGGAATTCCTCCACATCTAAGAGTACATCCCCTACCCTGACTCCATCACCATCCCCAACTCCTAAGCCTCTAATTGGTGAAACCCTGTCTTCTGCTTCTTCCCAACCATGTTCTAAAAGTAGTGGTGGCTCCAGCAGTGGCAGCATCACTGATGAAGGTCAGTGCAAATAAAGATGATCAGACTTTATGGTGTGTAGGAATGTACTCTCATTCACACTATTGCAGTTATACAGTAGACATACTGATGACTAAAAATAATCAGAATGAGACGGTAATAGGAACAAATGAAAACATTTATTAAAGTAAACTATATAAACACTATACAACTATAAGTTTATTTACAACAATATTATTTGCAGCTACTATTTATACTAATTACTATTAGCAGTTATCTATATAGACAAGGATAGAGGGATAGATTGATAAGGGACGCTCTATGAGGGATGAGGGATATTAAAACTACTCCTTGGGTGTTGGGTTCACTGTACAGACCTGTAGGGAAGAAAAGAGTATACTTTAATATTAAGTTCATCAAAAATAAGAATGAAATTAATTTCTACTTACGTGTGGAGAGCTTAAGCAATGTATAGAAAAGAAGTGAGGGAAAAGAAATGGAAGAAAAGAGGAATTTGGTAGAAGGAAGGACATTGCTCAGAGCTTCCATGTCCAAGCGTTTTGGTTTCTTATGTTCACTAATCATTAAAATATTTAATACACTTACATTTTTGTTTTAAGGTGAGTCGTTTGGGTTGTAGTCTATACACTCCCAATAGCACATTCTGAATGTCCTTAAAATGCAATTTGAGAAAGGATAGCATTCTCACAAACGTCTCCACAGGCCAGCCATGTTAGACATGACGGATAAGATAAAAATATTACCAGATACGTTCTCAGTAGATTGTCCTCCTTTTCTCTCAGAAACAAGGGAAGGCCACAAAGTGCTGCAGATTTCCTGTGTGTCAGGATAGCAGTGGTCTAAAACACAAATAGGAAGCAGGAAAAACATGGACAAAGTAAATGGCTTTTACTACAGCTAACATTTGTAGTATGCAGTCATGTTTTTTAAAACCTCACAATTTGAAGTAAACTGATGTTGTTACCCGTTCATCAAGTCTGTCTAGGAGTATTTGAATTTCTCCTCCCAAGGCTCCACTTCTTGATCTATAGAGCTTGATCAATCGTGGTGCAAGTGAGTCCAAGTAACTAAGAAAGATCTGCCTGAGATCAACTCGAGTAACTCTGTAGAATTCTGCATATATCTGCAAAAAATAGAAATAGTTCAAATTCACTACCCTAATGTTATGTTTGGGGATGAAAACATGCACTAAAATAAACTGCTGTAAAAATATATCAGATGATTTTTTTTTTCAACTTTTGTTTGCATAAATCTGTTAATCAACCTCAGTTCTGATCAAAACTACTAAATGTTCAAAAACATCCAGGATTTTAACTCTTTAATTGCCAAGTTCATAAATGATGTCACTGATTTGGGGAAAAAACAATATATAAAGTGATTGTGGACTGGATATTTTTTTACTTTTTATCACAGTCTTGGACATGTCAAAGATTAGTAACAACATTAGCTTTGATGCATTTTTAGTTTTTTTTGCAGCATCAGATTAAATTTTTTCTCCCTAATTTACTGTTGGTGGCTGTTTTTGCCCCATAGACTTCCATTATAACCACATTTTTTGTCTGCACAGCCATGACACTATATAATCATGCATTCTTGATTGTTGCTGGTTTTCCCTGTTGGGAAGAGGTAAAATTTGTGATTTTTACTGTTGATGACCAAGTGGCACCATTAACCCTTTAGATAGGCCTGAGCAAAGAAAGCTTAGTTTCTGGCTTTTGTGTGTGTGTGTGTGTGTGTGAGAAAGTGAGAGAGACCACCCACCCTGGTGCAGAACACCATGGTCGTGAGTTATATTCCGAAATGGGGGAGGAATGTGATCCTCATCAGCACAAGGCACCGCGAAGCAGTGGTGACAATGTTCATAAATCTGATGCAGAGTAGATTTTTTACAGAAAAAATGGAAAAGTGTATCGCTGAAGGATTTTAAGGTAGTTTCAAACTGGCTTTACCATCAAGAAAAGACAAGCATTTCATACACAGGCCATACATAGGTTTAGTCTGTACTTCTCACCATCCAAAGGCCACAGGTGCAGAAATACACTTTGTTTTTGTGTACTCCATGTAGTTGTGAGAGCTGAGGTACATATTTTGATTTTCTCAGACACATCAAGGTTAGTGTGCAAAGGTCTCTCTCTAACTTTCACACACACCCACATGATAACAACTACTGCTGAACAACAAAAGCTAGATTTCAGTTCACCACCAGGTTCCCGGCCATTATTAACTCAGCGATTTGGTGAACTCCTCGCCAGTTCTGCGGATAATCCAATAAAGTCACGTTCCCATACTGGGAGTCGAACCCGGGCCGCCTGGGTGAAAACCAGGAATCCTGACCGCTAGACCATATGGGAGGGTTCCCCAGGAGAGTTGAGATCGGCGTTTTACTCAACCACCAAGCAGTTTGAGCTCCAGCACGGTATCATCCAGAGCTTTGCATGGGAACCTTGCATTGCAGAGCACAAAATCGGCCAGCGCTGACCGAGCATTCAGCTACTCGAGCTGGCAATCCAGCGGAAGATCAGCTGCTAGACAGAGTGTGGGCTGGTGTTCCTGGTGCAGAAAGCCAGCATACCTCCTAGTACAGGACTCTCCGCATTTCAGGGATTGTGGGAGGTGTTACTCTGCCAGCAATTGGGCAGCTGGAGTCTGTGGCACACCTCTGGGCTCTTAAAAGGCAGCCGAGCCAGCCAGGAGTCGAACCTAGAATCTTAAGGGGAGCGGGGTCCTACCTGCTTATGCTTTTCAAGTGACAAACGGCCAAAAGCCATGCCTAGCATTCAACGGTGATGTGGAAAAGCCAATGCCGTGACCCGGATTCGAACCGGGGTTTCTGCGACCACAACACAGAGTACTAACCACTATACGATCACAGCACCCCACACACCTGGGCCAGCAGGTAAAAGGAGCTGCTACATGTTGTGATATGGGTTCTGGCGCCCCTCTGGCCTGGTGCAGTGGCTTTTGATTTAGACATGATTGGAATAGTTGTAGTCTTTTTTGACACTATATCGAGAGACGAACAGATTCATACCCAAATGATACCTTCTGTGCTTTTTAAATAAAAAAAACCAAACAAATAAATGAAAAAATCCTGCAACCCGGATACACTACATGATTAGTTCTATTGACACTGGGACTGACACTCACAGACACCGAGAGAGAAAATAAGCCAAAAGAGAGTTCTCCTCAGTTCATCAAGAAGCTTAAGAACGATTTAAGTTGAAGAGGTCAATGGTACTGTGGCTTTGGTTATGTAACGTTTTGCGCAGTGAATCGAAATGAACGCAACACCAACATGCTGCTGGCTGCAATCGGTGATCGTTTTCGGATTCCGTTGAGGAAGCGTTCCCGGCCGTTATTAACTGAGCGATTTGGTGAACTCCTCGCCAGTTCTGCGGGCAATCCAATAAAGTCACGTTTAACGGTAACATTATTAGCTAGATGGCATATTCTTCTGCTATGGAAACAAATTCTCCCTCCATCTTTTGATGACTGGCAGTAAGATGTTATGAGCTTCATTCATTTGGATAAAATTAGGTACACAATAAAGGGCAATACTGGCATATTTTCTGAAACTTGGGGCCATTAATTTTTTATTTTTTCTGATTATGTGAATTCTTCTTCTATAGTTGGTCAGTCTAATCATTAGGATGTCCTTATAATTGTGGCTTGATCAAGTATGTGCACTGTGTATACATAATTTATATTAATGTTTTGTTTGCTGATGTAAACGATTGTGATTATATTTAGTTAGTTAGTTAGTTAGTTAGTCTCTAAACTCAGATTCAGTTTCTTCTGTACATATTTGACATAGACTATTTTTGGTTTGTATAACTGTATATATATAATCAGAAAGAGGACATTCTTTAAAAAAGAGAGATTTGATTTGAAACCTGAACTGCTATCAGGTCCATGCTGAACACCTTCTGACCAATCCAAATCAAGTATAAATTTTAATCTCAATACTGCACATAATTATCAAATAAAAGTCTATCAGGCTGTTATGCAAAAGTCTGAAATAATGTTTCTCTTAAGTGTTTTAATTCAAATCCATATTTTGGTGTGATTTATACACATGGGTTTGTCCATTCTGATTTTTGGACGCTTTATTATGTCCATTTTATGATGAAACAGGAAAAGACTTTGAAAATCATCTGTCATTTTCTGATCATGTTAAATATCAACACAACTAGACTGAAATATACAGGTAAGATATGCAACTAATTGTAACATGAACAGAGCAAGATATAAACTGATATCTACTGGTTTCCTGTCAGGGTTGTGGACTGTTTTCTGCCCACTAGAGGCCCCCACTGTCTTTTTGTTGGTGTCCAGTCTCTGTCATTATGTCTAATAGGTGTCTCCTGTGCTTTGTTTAGGTTTGTGTATTTAACTCACCCTTTTCCTCCACACATACTTTGCTTAGTGTTTCCTGTACCTTGATTAAGTCTAGGTCAGCCGTGTGCTCTGTTTTATGGCCTTGTCCTTAAAAGACTTTGTGCATCTGGTATAGTTCTTTGTTTTGATTGATTGACAAGTGCTCTTTTGAATGCCTTATGGATTTATTTTGTGGCCTAATTAGAATGACTTTTTGGAAGTATTGACTTTGTTTTTTGATTAGACTCCTGTGAACCTTTTGTATGCTTTTGGATTAACCTTGTGGATTTTGGGGATTTATTCTTTGGAACTACTGTCAAGTCTTTTGAGCTGACTTGTTGGATTTGTTTTGTGGATTATTTGACTTGCATTATTATCTAATTAAAGATAAGTAAACATTTCTCCAGAACTGTGATCTGGTTATCTGCATTTGTGTTCAGCCCCCTTTGATTGTGTTCAGGTTTTCTCACTAGTCCTGCCCTCAGTCGCTGCCATAAACTACTGTTCCTTCATTGGACCACTTTTGATAGATACTGACTACTGCAGACTGGGAACACGCCACAAGAGCTGCAGTTTTGGAGATGCTCTGATCCAGTCATATAGCCATCACAATTTGGTCCTTGTCCATACTGTAGGCTTGCCCATTTTTTCTGGTAAAAACCTATAAACTATAATATTGTGCTCACCATACAAATAGATGTATGATAATACTGGATTCAGGAAGCTTCTGCAGATGACAGCAGAGGAGTTTGATATCTTGCTGGGGATGGTTGGACCTCTCATAACCAAGCAGCACACACAAATGAGATGGGCAATATCCCCAAAAGAGCGTCTAGCTGTGACCATGCGGTTTTTGGCAACAGGTGGGTCCGGCAGAACAATATTTGATTCAACAAGTATTACTTTTAAGTGTGTATTGCTATATTTTATTGTTACTTTATTTCTTGTGCAGGCAAAACGTTCAGTTCCCTCAGTTTCCAATACAGGGTTGGGGTAAGCACTATTTCTAACATAGTCATGGAGACCTGTGCTGCTCCTGTAGGTACTCACTGATTCACAACATTTACTCAAATGCTGTACTTAAAGGACACATTTAGTACATTGGTAAAAAATAACTTTTAGTAAAATTAGCTTAAAAATGAACATCTGTTTCAGTAAAATGCATCAGTTATTTGTGATGGTCTGTGAATTCCAGCCTACAGTGTCAATTTTACTATGAGGTTAGGACCATCAAATTTTTTGTTCCAATCATTTTGTAATGATTTCAATCTTCAACATGGCCTTACTCAATATTCCAGATATCAAGTTGATGATTTTACAGAATGTTCTTTACATTATGATTATTTTATGTACAAAACAGTCACCAATAAAATGACTTTATCTGGGTTTTCAGTCATGTATAACTTATAACTAAAAAGTAATTTTAATAAAAGTATACATATGTATAGTTTATAAATGATCTGAATGCATCTTCCACCACTGATTACCAGTAATGTACAAAAAACAGTAGTATGCTGTGGTGATCAATATAGCTATAACGTCCCAGAGTATTTGTATTTTCAAGGTCACTGCTTTTTGTATTTTAATGTTTATTCTGTAATAGTCAATGAAGCCTTAAGTAATGAATCCATATTTGCAATGCTTCAGAAATGTTTTATTTTTATGCTCTGTGACAAAGAAATAATGTTCAAATCTGTTCTTCTGTTCTTTTGCTAGACCCACAACAGAGGCAGAATGGCGTAAAATAGCGCATGATTTTCAATCTAAATGGCAATTCCCACATTGCTTATTGCGCTTGATGGTAAACACATCCGTACACAGCCTCCAGTTAAAGGTGGCAGTCTTTACCATAATTACAAGTCCAGCTTCTCTGTAATAATGATGGCTGTTGTGGATGCCAATTACAAGTTCGTCTACGCCAGTGTGTATTTTGTAGAAGAAGGAAAAGTGTCTTTCTTAAAGCATGGTGCTTGTTATTGATGTTAGCCTTTTATGCATAGAATACTATGTATATACTGTATCTTCAGACTATACAACTTGGGTGTACTTTGAAAGCATTGAGACAGGTGTCCATGACTGTTAGAAATAGTGCTTACCCCAACCCTGTATTGGAAACTGAGGGAACTGAACGTTTCACCTGCACAAGACATAAAGTAACTAAAATATACAGTGAGGGGAAATCCCCTGCCGATTTTGTACGTTTCCCCACTGACAAAGAAATGATCAGTCTGTAATTTTAATGGTAGGTGTATTTGAACAGTGAGAGGCAGAATAACAAGAAAAAAATCCAGAAAAATGCATTTCAGAAAAGTTCTACATTGATTTGCATTTTAATGAGTGAAATAAGTATTTGATCCCCTATCAATCAGAGAGATTTCTGGCTCCCAGGTGTCTTTTATACAGGTAAGGAGCTGAGATTACAGTAGGAGCACTCTCGGGGAGTGCTCTTAATCTCAGCTTGTTAACTGTATGAAAGACACCTGTCCACAGAAGGAAGCAATCAATCAGATTCCAAACTCTCCATCATGGTCAAGACCAAAGAGCTGTCCATGGATGTCAGGGACAAGATTGTAGACCTACACAAGGCTGGAATGAGATACAAGACCATTGCCAAGCAGCTTGGTGAGAAGGTGACAACAGTTGGTGCGATTATTCCCAAATGGAAGAAACACAAAAGGACTGTCAATCTTCCTCTGGGGCTCCATGCAACATCTCACCTCATGGAGTTTTTCAATGATCCTGAGAACAGCGAGGAATCAGCCCAAAATTACACTGGAGGATTTTGTCATGATCTCAAGGCAGCTGGGACCATAGTCACCAAGAAAACAATTGGTAACACACTATGCCGTGAAAGACTGAAATCCAGTAGCGCCCGCAAGGTCCCCCTGCTAAAGAAAGCACATGTACAGGCTCATCTGAAGTTTGCCAGTGAACATCTGAATGATTCAGAGGTCATGTGGTCAAATGAGACCAAAATCCAGCTCTTTGGCATCAACTCAACTCGCTGTGTTTGGAGGAGGAGGAATGCTGCCTATGACTCCAAGAAGACCATCCCCACTGTCAAACATGGAGGTGGAAACATTATGCTTTGGGGGTGTTTTTCTGGTAAGGGGACAGGACAACCGCACCGCATCAAAGGGACGATGGACGGAACCTCCTTCCCTCAGCCAGGGCATTAAAAATGGGTCGTGGATGCAAAGAGGAGTGGGCGCAAATTCCTTGAGATGTGTGCAAACCTGGTGGCCAACTACAAGAAATGTCTGACGTCTGTGATTGCCAACAAGGATTTGCCACCAAGTACTAAGTCATGTTTTGCAAAGGGGTCAAATACTTATTTCACTCAATAAAATTCAAATCAATGTATAACTTTTTTTGAAATGTGTTTTTCTGGATTTTTTTTCTTGTTATTCTGTCTCTCACTGTTCAGATAAACCTACCATTAAAATTACAGACTGATCATTTCTTTGTCAGGGAGCAAATGTACAAAATCAGCAGGGGATCAAATAATTTTTTCCCTCACTGTATACCGTACACTGGCTAATGGTGATTTCTGAGGACTTTTATTTTTATATATTTTCATATATTTTTATATATATATAAAAAATGTAAACATACATATGCTAATTCAGGCTAATTCCAGAAACAAACAATGTGATTTCTGTGGCATTTCACACTGACACTGTGGACCATATGTGTGTATGTGATGTAGCACTAAATGTGATGCCCTCTTTTATGTTTTAATCAACATGCTGGAGAGCTTCAATGTCTTTTTAGCCACTTCACTTTACTTTTTCTTCAACATTTCTTATAGCACAACTTGCGGTTCCCCTCTAAACTGTCCAGACGCACACACACACACCCCCGGAACCAAAATCACATGTAATCATTCATAACATCACATCTTCCCCACTTTAAAAGTAAAGCACTATCTTTGGGATTCTTTACTTCTATTACTAACGTTTATGCAAAAAACAACCTTTTTTTTCTTTTATCTAACAGTAACACAATAGTTGCAGTTTAACTGTGAGATATTACAATCAACCTTTTTCTTTTTCAACTACCCCAGTCCTTGAAATATTTAACAAATTTCAATAAGCCTTTCAGGAGATCTAACAGGTCATCTTGGTCTGCAAGACATCGCAGGAGAGACATTATTTTTGCAGATTTCGCTTCCACATCTTCAGCATTTACTTTTTGGGGTTTTCATTCTTTGCTGCTTTTGCTTTGCAAAATGTGTTTTGCTCCTCTTTTTTAATGGCCTGCACTGCAGCATCTTCTCTATGTAGTTCCTTGGCTTGTGCACAAGTTATTTCAGCAGGTCTACACATATTGACTGATTTCTCCAGTGTCAGGGTCAGGGTCTTTCCCTGAGACCATTATCAGGAATCCCACAGACTATTTTGTCCCTCACCATTGAGTCTCTAAAATCTTCAAATTCACAAGTCTTACTTAGTGTGTGCAGTTTCGCAAGGTACTGGTCAAAACTCACTCCTTGTGTCTGGTCAGCAGAGAAAAACTTCTCAAAAGTGACATTCTTACTTGGAACGAAGTATTATGGAACATGTGCCACACACAAGACCTGAAATAATTGTTTGGTCTAAAAACCACACACCTGGCAACACACAAACATCATCTGACATTCACTGAATTGAACTAGATGACTGTTCCTGAGAAAATTCAGCAACTTATTATTTCAATCAATTTACGCACTAGGCTTTCTCACAACAAATCAATCTCACTGTTGGATATGTAATCTAATGATGATGAGGTAGTTCTAGGTTTCGCCTTGTTTTATATAAACTGTATCCGATACTGCCATCCTGTGGTGAGATTGAGAATTGACCTAATACAGGAGACTTACTATCAGGTACCACAGAGTATAGAAGTAATGCATTAAGTCTCTTTATATACTTTCACAGGAAGACCAGCCTGTAACCACTTAATGAAATAGAAATAATAAATGAATTAAATGACTTGAATGAAATTTTATTTTTATACTTGTACAGAAGGAATAACACAGGCTACTGACTTAACACCTTACTACACACTGTCACTTTAAATTTCATTCATCTCAGGTTACTTTTAGAAGCATTACTGCACTTTAAAGCTTTGGACCCTGTGTTTTCTATAATGTATTATTTTCATTTTGAATGTACTTTTTTGTGATTTCAGTATTTATACCCTATACTCTTATACTTACACTCTACCCATGTGTGTACTTACCCCCACTGTTACCCATAGCCCCTCCCTGCATGCTTAGACTCGTCAGCACTGTGAATGTCATACATGTGTCTCAGACCTTGAGTCCAAGAGAATTGTTATTTCATCTCATCACACTGTATGTGTCTGTGATTATCTTGAAATACCGCATAGTTAAAGCTCTGTGAAGAGATTCTGGCACTTAGGTTTAAAACACTTAAATCCTCATTATTCCCATCCTACAGTTCTGTTATTTATTTTAAAGTAAATTGTTCTTCATAAGTATACCAGTAATTGTTAAGAAGTTTCTGTCAGTTCACATTTCACAATACAAATCAAATCCAGCTCCAAGAAGAGATTCAGGGTCTAAGGTGATCTGTTATAAAGAAGGTATCAGCTTTCATATAAGCATTTCTTTAATGTCTCTAATGCAGTAAATAAAGCTAACAGAGCCTTAATGTAAAGTGTTATCACAGTATGTTTTATATGGTTTATTACTCACATAAATAATTGTAATGTGATAAATGTATTGATTATGTCCACTGAAAAAAAAATCAGCTGAATCAGAATAAACCTAAGCTTTTAAAGTTTATTTGTAGAAAACATTGTTTTCCTTCTAGGATTAAGCTCTTATTAATTCTCAATATTCTTAAATGGAGGCTTGTGCTCTAGTCATCTCTTAATTTTGGGCAAACAAAATTTGCATTAGTCCACCCTCACAGGTTTTCTTTAAATTTTTTTTTAACATTTCACAGGCTGAAAGACCGAATTTGTCAAATGTCAGATTCATTCAATCACCGCAAAACAAAAGACTTGAAGAAACCAACTCGGGTAAAACAACAAATCTGCGCATGGAGTCCAAAATTCTGTGACCACATTAATAATCTGGGATTTTTCTTCAACTGCATTTTTTCCTATTTAAAATATAGAAAGTAAACAATAGTTCATTTAAGATTCTGTACTCTTTCTTGGTGTCTATTTAAAGGTCAGATTTTCCTCATGTCTGATCTTTTTTACTGAAGCATGTGTTCAAGTGACACACTGATGCATTTGATCTAAAATGGCTTATAAGGTTTTACATAAACTTGTGGTGTCCATGCAGCTCAAATGCACACACTCATTTAAAGCAAAAAAGGCAACATGCTAAATGCTAGAAGCTCAGAAAGGCATCTTGCATAAATTTCAAAGATTTTACTTCAAGTTGTTATCAAATAATATAATCTCTATAACAAATTAATGTATTAAATTAGAAAAAAATGCCAAAAAGAAGCATTTTTACTAGTGGTCTCAGACATTTGGACCCCACTATATATTTTATTATGGCCTTAGCAAGGCTATAAAGTGTCCAGCTTTTATATATTTCTTTTCTGTTTTGTACATTCCTTATTTTGAAGGCTAGTGTATTAATTTAAGTGTGTTCATTTATGACAGAAATGGCCTCAATGTGTCTTAAAATGTCCTTGTTTTGTCTGTGCAGGCAACATTTATAACTGATTCCAGGTGTTTTGAGGAAATGCATCTCAAGCTCTGACATACTGCTGTGGCTGAAATAGATTTTTAAGACACTAATGTACATGGAAGTTGCTGGACAAAGCTCAGTCTGATGGTGTGCTTTTAGATCATTTGTGGCATATCTTGCTTCTTGTCATAGATAAATGTGATCTGTCTGAAAATGGAAAAATGGTGTTGGCAGTAGGACTAAAAGGGAACTGGAAGCAAACATTTTGATCAGTGGAGTTAATAAAGCTTATCTAACAGTTAGAACAGCTGTCCTGTGTGACTGAACAAAAGTGAAGCAAACAGATTTCTTCAGCAGGGGGTATCTGTCTCGTAAGCTGTTTAGTGAAGAGGAATTCTGCAGTATGATTAATGCTGTCACACCTGACTAATAGTGTCTGAACTCAAGCCACCCTACACTTGGAATAAATGAGGGACGCTGTGTCCACCTGTGTTCAGGGGGTGATGTTTCACACCGAGGGTCTGAATTCATCTATCTAATAATCCCACTCCTAATCAAACCCAGCCTTAGATATGATTTAAATTATGGTAGAATAACTATGTTACTCATATGGGAAATGTCTCAATCAATAATGCTTTACATTATGGTCCCCTTAAATGATATTATTTAACATTAGTTTACATAAACAAACCATGTATGTCAGTATTAATATACCCCGCCTACTGCTGAACAACAAAAGCTAGATTTCAGTTCACCACCAGGTAAAACAATTAGTTTGACTGAACTCAATAAATTGGTTGCTGCATTTATTGTTGAGGAGATGCAGCCACTCTTCACTGTGAAGGCGCCGACATTTTGTAATATCATCAGCAAAATCAGGGAAATGGACAGGGGCTGTGCTCTCCGATCACAAAACCTTTACAAGCTTTTTGGACAAGGCATATATAGAAATGGAGGCAGACCTGAAGAAAACATTTGCAGATTGATCTAATTTTAGAATGACTTTAGGAAGACTATATTGCACTCTTTAATGTCTTTATTAACTTGGACTGTGAGTTTACTTTGTAATGTAACACATATAGGTTTCTATGTGTATAAAATGAAAAGAGAACGAGTCTACTGGTCAAATTTAAGAAAAAGTATCGCAAAAGTAACGTAACGCATTACTTTTTATAAAAAATAACTAAGTAATGCAATTTGTTACTTTTTTAGGGAGTAACACAATATTGTAACGCATTACTTTTAAAAGTAACTTTCCCCAACACTGAATATAATATAATAACAAATATATAATATATTTGTTATTTTTCACATTTTAGTAAACCATTTAAAGGTTGTGAAATTCTGTAAAAATGATCTGTATATGAGTGAAAAATTCAGTTTGTGTTGCGTTTAAAGGAAACTTTTATACATATACTGATGGCTAAAAATAATCAGAATGAGACCGCAATAGGAACAAATATAAACATTTATTTAAGCAAAGTCTATAAGAAGTATACAAATAAGTTTATTTCTAAACAATTCTATACATGTATTTAGAATCTATAGGCTATTGATGGGAATAGGGGGAGTGGGATAGGAACAGAGGGATAGATTAATAAGGGATGATTATTAAGGGACGAGGGATCTTAAATGCTAAGGTTAAGCCCTTCTTCAGGTCCTGGGGTTCACTGTACAAACCTGTAGGAAAGAAAAGAGATTTTTTAAATATTAAGTTGATCAAAAATAGAAATAAAATGATTTCATACTTACGTGTGGAGCCTGAGCAATGTAGGAAAAAGAAGTGAGAGAAAAGAAGATGAAATGAAACAGAGGAAGAAAAGATGAAGTGGGTAAGGGGAAAGACATTGCTCAGAGCTCCTCCAAAATGTCCATCATCAGCTGGACGTGCAGCTTGAGGAGTCGCTGAACTGTGGTGGCTAAGGCTGCTGGGTCACTGTAGAGCTCCAGAGGCTGAGTGAAGAGTACTTCAGCAAGCTCTGTAAGGTAATCCTATTGACAAATTCCACACACATCCAACATAGTGTCACTGAGTTTAAGATACAATCCTGAGAATTTGTGGATCGTGGCATCAGAAGATATTCAACACTTACAATAAGCACTGTGAAGTACAGCTCTGCTGCAGGCTCCTGGTTGTGGATGCTGGCAAGCAGAGTCTGAATATAAGACAGCACACAATATAAAAGTTAAAGCAGAGTGGACTTTACCTGCGCAGTAACAGCAGCTGAATAAAGGTTTTACTCACAGCAAACGCCTCACGAAGCGCGGGCACCTTCAGGCCGATTTCAGTCACCCCTCTGTCTGAAAGGTGGCAGCTAAGAAACAAGAGATGTAAATGTTTAGTGTATATTAAACATACAATACACTGTTACATCATTAAAGAGTGAAGAGGATCGTACCAAATAAAGGGCACCTCCAACTCCTCTGGGTTAAGGCGCTCCTCACTCTCCTGCAAGCCAAATCATTAAATCATTAAAACTCACACAGTAAATTTTACAGTATCCGAATCAGGGGAATAGCAGCATATGTAGATACACATCAGGTCTGAAAGTCTGAATTACCTCACAGTCGTTGTGATCATAGTCCCAAGTGGAGGTGAACATCTGTCCATCTTCAGCCACATACAGCAAAGTGCAGGTTACCGTTGTAATGGTTTGCTGTTGAATAAAAAAAAATATCCACACTGAAGACAAATAAAAGCACAACTGACAAAATTCTAAAAGTTACTAACTACAAGATACACTTCATGACAGTGCATTAAATTTACCACAAAATAATGTGGCACGACGAATGATGTCTCCATTCGGTTACAGGAGATGAACTCTGTAACCCTCCCAGATTCAGCCTTAAGAGAACAAATTAAAGTGAACACAATTAGTCACTGCAGTTCATAACATTTTGTGATGCCACAACGAATAATCCCTTACCTGAATGCCAGTGAAACTCCCCTTATCACTGGTATAATAAGGGAATCCCTGTAAAAGACAATTAGATGAAACTCAAGATCTACAACCACATTTCACAAAAGTGCTCTTCTAAAAATCATGTCAGTTCAAAAATGTCCATTCTCTTCATCAGAGTAATAAAGACTGTGATTACCTCGCGAGTCAAGCAGTGTGTCTCTGCGCTTTCAAACCAGCAGAGCCGACTCTCTGGACCCCTCATCATTCCAATGATGCTAATGTCCACTGGCCAGAAATAGAGAAACAAAACTTAACATTAGATCTTGTAAAGAAGGATGTTTGTGTGTTTGTATCTCAGTTACAGCAGTGTAGAATACCTGGGAGAGGGAGGAGACTACAGACACACACTGAACATCACGGCAGGCACTGTCCGGCTCATCAGCATCGAGCGGCTGTGAAATGTAGAGCATGAAGATCATAAGTGCTTCTTATCATATCAGATTTATACTAACATTCTTTACAGTAAAAACAACCTTGTAAAATCCATTGATTGGCTTTAGGAAATAAATGAAGGATTTTCTTACCAGAATGACAGCTGAAGGTTCTTCGTGTGGTTCGGTGGGCAGCAGCTGCAGGATTGGCTCAATGACCTTAACACACACACAAACACACACACACACACACACACACACACTCACACACACACACAAACACACACATACACACACACACACACACACACACACACAAACACACACATACACATACACATACACATACACACACACACACAAACACAAACACACATACACACTTAGAAAAAAGTGGCCTGTAGGTTTTAAATGAAGTTAAAATATTACTATTTAACTGACACATACCTGGAGGACAGAGGGAGTATCTGCTGATTCCTCCAGCACATCCACAGGCTCTGCAATAGATTATTTTTCTGTGACTCAGAATTATGACTCTTCAATTACACAATATCAAACTTTCCTATTAATGCATAAAAGTTAATAAAGCAGTGAGTTTGATAATTAGTTAACTTGTGAAGAAACAGAAAAATTGTAGCAGTCAGATTGTGTAAATTCACTGTACATGTGACCTGATTAAACTCTCTAAAACCTCCTGCCCCTGTCCACCACCCAAATCTATAAAAAATATTATAGTGTATAATTATTAAAACCTTTATACTCACTATGATATTGTGGAAATGAAACGATTAGTGAAGTTCTCTAGGTAGATACTATACACCACTCAGCCATAACATTATGACCACCTGCCCAATATGCTGTTGGTCCCCTTTTTGCTGCCAAAACAGCCCTGACCTGTCGAGGCATGGACTCCACTAGATCCCTGAAGGTGTGCTGTGGTATCTGGCACCAAGATCTTTTAAATCCTGTAAGTTGCGAGGTGGGGCCTCCATGGATTGGACTTGTTTGTCCAGCACATCCCACAGATGCTCGATTGGATTGAGATCTGGGGAATTTGGAAGCCAAGTCAACACCTCATTCTCATTGTTGTGGTCATCAAACCATTCCTGATCCATTTTTGCTTTGGGGCACGGTGCATCATCCTGCTGAAAGAGGCCACAGACATCAGGAAATACCGTTACCATCAAAGGGTGTAGATGGCCTGCAACAATGCTTAGGTAGGTGGTTCATGTCAAAGCAACATCCATATGGATGGCAGGACCAAAAGGTTTCCCAGCAGAACATTGCCCAAAGCATGACACTGCCTCCGCCAGCTTGCCCTCTTCCCATAGTGCATCCTGGTGCCATGTGCACACACACCCGTCCATCCACGCCATGTTAAAGAAAATTTGATTTATCAGATCAGGTCATCTTCTTCCACTGCTTCGTGGTCCAGTTCTGATGCTCACGTGCCCATTGTTGGTGCTTTCAGTGGTGCACAGGGGTCAACATGGGCGCCCCGACTATGCAGTCCCATAAGTACCAAACCGTGATTTACTGTGTATTCGGACACCTTTCTATCAGAAGCAGCATTAACTTCTTCAGCAATTTGGGCAACAGTAGCTCGTCTTGTGGATCGGACCACATGGGCCAGCCTTCACTCTCCACGTCCATCAGTGAGCCTTGGCCGCCCATGACCCTGTCACCGGTTCACCACTGTTCCTTCTTTGGACCACGTTTGATAGATACTGACCACTGCAGACCGGGAACATCCCACAAGAGCTGCAGTTTTGGAGATGCTCTGATCCAGTCGTGCAGCCATCACCATTTGTCAAACTCGCTCAAATCCTTACACTTTCCCATTTTTCCTGCTTTTAACACATCAACTATGAAGACAAAATGTTCACCTGCTGTCTAATATATCCCACACACTAACAGGTGCCATGATGAGGAGATCATCAGTCTTATTCACTTCACCTGTCGGTGGTCATAATGTTATGGCTGATCGGTGTACATCTGTAACCATGCCCTTTAGCGCGAGAGCTGATTAATCAGTAGTCTAAGTATGATTTAGTATAAAACCAGTAGTCAGGGTTGTTAAAAGTCACTTTTTAATGGGGATGAGTATTATATTGTGGAAATAAATGAAATTCTCGTTGGTCAAGCTCATCAACTCGTTCAGGATTTTAGTGTGTAATGTAAAACAACAGCCAAGTTCACTAGCAGCTTAACTAACATTAGGCTAAACATTATATTTATATTATATTTACCGATAAAATGTGTACTAATTACAACAAATAGACATGTAGATATAATTAGTCCAACTATTACAGTGTAATTTAAATCGGTAAAAATCGGCTAAAGTCCGCTAGCGCGCTAGCTAGCGGATCACAAGGCTAATCATGATTTAGTGTAAAACCAGTAGTCAGGGTTGTTAAAAGTGACCTAGTAACAGGGTAAATATTTCATTGTGGAAATAAAATAAATTCTTGACCAAGCTTAAGGATTTTATTGTGTCATTTAAACCAGTAGCCGAGTTCGCTAGCACGATAACTAGCATGATGCTAATTGTGTAAATGAAATGATTAGCGAAGTTCTCTAGGTAGATAACATACATCTGTAACTAAGTCCTTTAGACCTGACTAAATCACTAGTCTAGTCATGATTTAGTGTAAAACCAGTACTCAGGGGTGTGAAAAGTCACCTTTTAAATGGGTAAATATTATATTGTGGAAATAAACTAAATTCTCGTTACCCGAGCTCATCAACTCGGTTCAGGATTTTAGTGTGTAATTTAAAGCAGCAGCATGTTCACTAGCAGGTGAACTATTATTAGGAGAAATATCATATTCACATTAATATAACCAATAAAGTGTTAAATAATTACAACAAATATACAAGTTCTCTCGGTAGATATGATTAGTCCAAATATTACACTGTCATTGAAATCGCTAAAAATCGGCTAAAGTCCGTTAGCGCGCTAGCTGCTGAATCACAAAACTAAGCACGATTTATTTTATTAAAACCAGGAGAAGGGGTTGTTAAGAATGGACTTCTAATGGGGTAAATATTTCATTGTGGAAATAAAATAAATTCTTAAACCGAGCTTAGTGATTTTATTGTGTAGTTTAAACCAGTAGCCAGGTTCGCTAGCACGGTAACTAGCATTAGGCTAATTCACAGCAACATGAGGTGTCTTGTGTGCTACATAACATTAGACTGTAACACTGTCACTTTAACATGATTTATTGTAGAAACAGTGTGGCATTAAAGGATAAAGATCATCCTACCTTGAGGACACTGAGTGTGTTCAGCAGGAGCAAATTATAAAATGTAAAATATATAATTTGTAAATGCATTTTTTACGGACTTCACTTCCTGGTTTCCGTACAGTTCGGTTTTTCTCGGAGGTTTTCGGTGGATGCCGTAAACAGGAGTTTTTTTTTTTTTTTTAAGGTCGTATCGTCTTTAAACTGGTCCTATACAGCTTGAATTCTAACTGTACAGCTACATGCTGCCTTAAACTTCAGCTATGCTTCACTCCCTGGGCTTCCCGGACATTTCAGCTTATTATTATGATTATTATTATTATTTCTTCATTATTGACTCTTGTTACTAGTTAGTGTTGGTTTATACTAGTTAGTGCTGGTTTATACTGGTTTATACTAGTTAGTGCTGGTTTATACTAGTTAGTGCTGGTTTATATTGGTTTATACTAATTAGTGCTGGTTTATACTAGTTAGTGCTGTTTTATAGTAGTTAGTGTTGGTTTATATCATTGAGTGCTGGTTTATACTGGTTTATACTAGTCAGTGCTGGTTTATACTGGTTTATACCAGTTTGTGCTGGTGTATACTGGTTTATACCAGTTGGTGCTGGTTTATACTGGTTAGTGCTGGTTTATACTGGTTTATACTAGTTAGTGCTGGTTTATACTGGTTTATACTAGTTAGTGTTGGTTTATATTGGTTTATACTAGTTAGTGCTGTTTTATACTAGTTAGTGTTGGTTTATACTGGTTCTGAAGGTCGCAAGATTTGGATTATCTTTTGGCATTTTTGCTACACCCCTGTTTCGGATTTCTCTGTACTCCACTACTGGATTTGACTCCTACACCGACTCTACAGCGCAGCGATGATGAACTTCGGGGGAGGAGCCGAGCCTCAGCACCCGGATGTGGATCCCGAGCCCGGATGGAGCAGACTGTACGACCCCTGGAACAGTGAGTTACTGAGTTTCCTCTTTTTCACTTAAGAATAAAGTCTTTTAAACACCGCGTTATTACAAAAAACCACAATCAGGAATATTGTTTTATATGATTAGATGGTTTTGAGAAATTCTGTTCGGCTAATCTTTATTCGGCTAATCGCTTTACGTACACGATCAGTATGCTAAAGCTAGCGGACAAAATGGCAGACTCCAGTGAAACGAGCAGGGAAGAAGAAAACAGTGTTCATGTTTTCAGATATGTTAACATCAGCTTTTCATAAAAGTCCCAATGTTTACTTAACGTTTGCTAAAGTTTACTAAATCAAGCCGAGGATTGTTAGCACAGACGGCTAGACGGCTAGTTAGCATGTAGCTAAGTAATTGTTTTTCAGTGTTCATAGTTTTTTTTGATGGAGTGAATAGAATAAGTTAAAATACTTACAATAACATGAAGTAACTTATTATTTTAAGGATTTTTCATTGTCCGTGTTTGTCGAGTTGTTAAAGCGGAGAGAGAAAGGGGCTGTGAGGAAAGGCAGCTAGCTGAACAAAACCAATCGGTACAAATAAATGGAGCTAGTGTGGCAATGTAGAGTGCAGCTTAGGCAAAAATATCAAGCTGTTTGTTTCAATTCTGTTCAGCAAGGTTGACACAAGGAGACACAATTGGACTCAAAGGGGATGTGAACCACTGGAGTAAGAAAGTGCTAAAGTAATAGACTGTAATAGAAATGTATTTTAATCTGCATTTTTTGGGGGAAGATATTTTTAAGCATTGAAATAAGTGCACAGTGTGACTAACAGTGAAGCCGTGATACTGGAAGAGCCCTGTATAACACCTATAAATGCAGCTAAAATGTAAATACTGAGTTTTTAATGCAGTGTTATAGGAAGATTACAGTAATATAACTTGTGTAAATACTTCTTGTTTTGATAGTGAGGCTTTCCTGCTTTACAAAACATACACAGTGCTATTAAAATAACGTTTTCTGCTTCCTTTTATGAGATGTTATTAGATGTTTCATTATCTGTCCATCTTCTTTGACACAGAGAGACGGAGGGAGACGTTTGTGTTTCCACAAGATGAGCTCAACTACAACAGAGAGCTCAGCGCTAACGAGGACGACAACAGCCGACCTGCTCAGCAAAATGAAGCTGGAGATGGTGGTGAACATGAGGTGTCAACGAGGAACCTGTCCCCTGATAGAAGCCCATCCCCACCTGTGAGAGGCCTCTCTCCTCTCAGGACCCCATCCCCTGTGAGCAGTCCATCCCCTTTCAGGACCCCATCCCCTGTGAGGAGTATCCCCTCTCCGGACCCCATCCCCTTTGAGGAGGCCACCACCTTCAGGGAGTCCACAGCCTTCAACAGTTCCTTTGCCCCAGCCTTATTTCAATATCGACATCCACAACATTGTGGCTGGTATGTATTATGCTCCTGCCACAATGATAACTCCTGTCCCACACCAGGGCATAAGGAGGAGGCGGGACGAAGAGGATGGCAATCAAGAAGCCCCTCTGAATAGATGGCAGCGTGTGGATCCTGATGGGGAGGTGGAGTTCATCAGGATGCCTGGACTTGAGGATTTAGAGAGTTTAATCAGTCACATGTACAGTGAATTTACACAAGCTACTAATGCTACAATTAGTCTGTTTCTTCACAAATTAACTAGCTAACTAACTCACAGGTTTATTAACTTTTAAGCATTAGAAAGAAAGGAGAGAAAAATTTACAAGGTCTCTCTCTCTCTCTCTCTCTCTACTACCTTATAAATTTGGCCATTTTAATATTTTACATTTAACAGAAAATATTAGTTGTAATTAAACTTACATTAAACTAATTTATTGCAGAAGCTGTGGATTTGCTGGGAGAATCGTCAGATACTCCCTCAGTCCTCCAGGTATGTGTCTGTAAAATATTTTAACTACATTTGAAACGTGTACGCTGCTTTTGTCTAAGTGTGTGTGTGCGTGTGTGTGTGCGTGTGCGTGTGTGTGTGTCTTAAGGTTGTTGAGCCAATCCTGCCGCAGCTACACACATCCTTCTTTACAAGTTCTAATGTTTAGTTTGGTTTCTCTATTTCTAGGCAGTGGACGTTAAGGGATACTTCCTCGGGATGATAAGGGGTCCTGAGAGTCGTTTTTGCTGGTTTAAAACCACCAAGACGTGCTACTTCGACCAGCTGGTAATCACCATCTTTGTTACTCTGATGAAGAGAATTGATATTAATGATTATTAGATGAACACTTTTGAGAAGTAGATCTTGAGTTTCAGCTAATTGTCATTTGCAGGGATTCCCTTATCAGACCACCATCGAGGACCATTTCACTGTCATACAGGTGAGGGATTATCTGTTGTGGCGTCACAAAACTTTTGTTAGTTGCAGTGACTAATTGTGTTCACTTCAAATTGTTCTCTTAAGGCTGAATATGGGAAGGTTACAGAGCTCCTTTCCTGTAACTGGGTAAGTAGAAATTAATTTTATTCTTATTTTTGATGAACTTAATATTAAATTATACTCTTTTCTTCCCTACAGGTCTGTAGAGTGAACCCAGCACCCAAGGAGTAGTTTTAAAATCCCTCATCCCTCATAGAGCGTCCCTTATCAATCTATCCCTCTATCCTTGTCTATATAGATAACTGCTAATAGTAATTAGTATAAATAGTAGCTGCAAATAATATTGTTGTAAATAAACTTATAGTTGTATAGTGTTTATATAGTTTACTTTAATAAATGTTTTCATTTGCTCCTCTTACCGTCTCATTCTGATTATTTTTAGTCATCAGTATGTCTACTGTATAACTGCAATAGTGTGAATGAGAGTACATTCCTACACACCATAAAGTCTGATCATCTTTATTTGCACTGACCTTCATCAGTGATGCTGCCACTGCTGGAGCCACCACTACTTTTAGAACATGGTTGGGAAGAAGCAGAAGACAGGGTTTCACCAATTAGAGGCTTAGGAGTTGGGGATGGCGATGGAGTCAGGGTAGGGGATGTACTCTTAGATGTGGAGGAATTCCCAGACTGAGGTCTCTTTTTCAGATCAACCTTCTGTGGAGATTGTAGGCTAGTGTTAGGTTAGATTGATGGAAATGAACAATACTCATAAAACACACTGACTTGGTACAGTTAATATATAGTAGTTTCTATCAGAGATACACACTCGCTCACTTATTAAGACTATTTGTACAGTCCCCTCTGAAAATACTCAAATGTTTTTTTTTTTTTTTATACTTTGAATACAATTTGGCTTTAAGTTCCAAAAAAGAATATAAGGCTATAGACCAGAATTCTCACATTTCATTTCCAGATATTTACATCTAGATGTGTAAACAACAACCTGTTATTTTTTCCACAATCAAAATACTGGACATGTGACTGGTGTGTCCTGTTGCACAGATGTCCTGTGCTGACTGAATGAATGTTACTGATACTGAACAATTGGGAGAGCTGGTACAGTTCACAAAGTCTCAGAATGATTTTGCTCTCTGGTCAGCTCTCCTCATTTCTCTAGCTGGTCATTTAAACTCAGTAAAGATGAACGTTTTGCCTAGATTTCTGTATTTATTTCAGTGTGTTCAAAATTTTCTCTCTAAAACTTTATTATATTTATTATATCTATTATTTATTATATCTAAGACTTTAAACCCACACATTTCATCTGTTTTTTGGGGGAAAAACAAGCCAGAATTCGGAGGGAAATACTTCAAAAACCAAAGGTTGAGGGTGGGCTTGCCCTTCATAATTTCTTATTTTACAACTGGGTGACAAATATACAATCTACACTGTTCTGGTTTCAGAGTCATTTCGGGCTCTGTGATTGGGTCCCAGCTTGGGTCAGTATTGAAGAGGGTTCTTGTTCCCCGGCCTGACCAGCTGCACTACTGTGTGGTCCTCTTACTGCCGTCTCACGTTTTCCTAAAAGTAATTCCCTTGTCCAGCAATTATTACCAATTTGGTCCCAGAATTTTGATCCATACCTTTTTTTTGGCTATAAATCTTTAAATGTTTTTCCACTGTGACAAAGAAACAGATCAAGCCTTGTCCTTTGGTTGCACTTATCGGACTTCCTCCGAGTGTCACAGGTTTGTCCGGATGTTCTGCAAATGCTTTTGCTTTTTTAACATTATTAGCTAGATGGCATATTCTTCTGCTATGGAAACAAATTCTCCCTCCATCTTTTGATGACTGGCAGTAAGATGTTATGAGCTTCATTCATTTGGATAAAATTAGGTACACAATAAAGGGCAATACTGGCATATTTTCTGAAACTTGGGGCCATTAATTATTATTTTTTCTGATTATGTGAATTCTTCTTCTATAGTTGGTCAGTCTAATCATTAGGATGTCCTTATAATTGTGGCTTGATCTTGATCAAAAGTGTATTGAGTACAAGTATGTGCACTGTGTATACATAATTTATATTAATGTTTTGTTTGCTGATATAAATGATTGTGATTATAGTTAGTTAGTTAGTTAGTTAGTTAGTTAGTTTCTAAACTCTGATTTAAACTTTCTTCTGTACATAATTGACATACACTTTATAATTATGTATTGAGGTTTTGTTTGGTTTGTATAACTCTGAGTGTGGGGAAAAATGTTGTTTCTATTCTCCTGTATCTTTATCCTTTTATTATTATAAAAGTTCAATAAACAGATTAAGCAAAAAAGAAAGAAAGAATGAAAATGACTGAAATAAATGAAAGTTTCATAGTGTTATTGGAGTCTCCCTCCCTATATGGTAAACATTCTCCTTACCGAAAGCTTCAGGATTACAGTAGTTCTATATATTCAGTATTTCTTTACATCACTGCATTTAAACATTACATTACATTACATCACATTACATTACATTACATTACATCACTGCATTTAAAATGTTTAAGGTGAGGCTAAAATGATTGGAGTTTGCCATATACTTTGATTTAACTGTTTTTAGTAGACGATAATCAGAAAGAGGACATTCTTAAAAAAAGAGAGATTTGATTTGAAACCTGAACTGCTATCAGGTCCATGCTGAACACCTTCTGACCAATCCAAATCAAGTATAAATTTTAATCTCAATACTGCACATAATTATCAAATAAAAGTCTATCAAGCTGTTATGCAAAAGTCTGAAATAATGTTTCTCTTAATTGTTTTAATTCAAATCCATATTTTGGTGTGATTTATACACATGGGTTTGTCCATTCTGACTTTTGGACGCTTTATTATGTCCATTTTATGATGAAACAGGAAAAGACTTTGAAAATCATCTGTCATTTTCTGATCATGTTAAATATCAACACAACTAGACTGAAATATACAGGTAAGATATGCAACTAATTGTAACATGAACAGAGCAAGATATAAACTGATATCTACTGGTTTCCTGTCAGGGTTGTGGACTGTTTTCTGGTCACTAGAGGCCCCCACTGCCTTTTTGTTGGTGTCCAGTCTCTGTCATTATGTCTAATAGGTGTCTCCTGTGCTTTGTTTAGGTTTGTGTATTTAACTTAATTTATTTTATTTATTAATTTATTATTTATTTGACTTGCATTATTATCTAATTAAAGATAAGTAAACATTTCTCCAGAACTGTGATCTGGTTATCTGCATTTGTGTTCAGCCCCCTTTGATTGTATTCAAGTTTTCTCACTAGTCCTGCCCTCACTCACCGCCATAACCCACTGTTTTCTTTATATATATATATATATATATATATATATATATATATATATATATATATATATATATATATATATGTATGTATATATATATATATATATATATATATATATATATATATATATATATATATATATATATATATAAAATGTAAAAAAAAGGGAAAAGCATTATGAGTCAGAAATATATTTTGTTCACTGCTTGTGAAATGGTGTGGATTAAAAGACAAATAATACAAAATGAAAAAGAATAAAATAAATCAACAAGAAAGAATTACAAACCAGCAAGTTCCAGTGATTGTTGTTAACAAGCACAAAAGACAGAACTGCATCATAGTTGTCAAAATGGAACTACAGTAGTGTCGTGGCTGGGTGGACATCTGGAATTTCTGAGCTGAGGAAGAAACCACATTATAACATGAACTGAAGTTTATTAACAGACTTGACATGAACACCATGTACCTCATAGTGCATACACAAGCACACCCTTCACATCACATGGCACCATGGCTCTACTTTCTTTTTGTACATACACGTCCTAGACTATATCAACACATTTGTCTTTAAAAACAGACAATAACAATTTACTACTTTTCCAACTCATCCCAAAACATATTTTTTTACTTTTTTTGTATTATATTTAATACACTACACTCACTGTACCATTTTCCCAAATGACACAACAACCAACCAAAATAAATAAATAAATGAATAAATAAATAAACCCTTAACAAAAAATCCACAGCATCTTTATCCAGATTCATTGGGGTTTTACAGATTTAACCTCTGGCATACTCTTCTGACACAGAAAGGCTTAATGTTAACAGACCTTTGAGATATTTCTGATACTACTGTTGAATTTTCACTTGCTCTTAACCCTGTTCCTGAAGTGTCACAGACGTTTTGTCTGACAGCTCTTCCACATCCTGCTCAGTATTCATTCATTTTGTTGCTTTTAACTGATCTACATGCTTTTTGTAGGACTTGCCCTTTACCCAGACCAGGTACGTAACTGGACCTAATGGCCTTCCACTTCTCTTCCCTTCCCCTGAACTGCTTCACATGTACCTTCTGCTGTGGATAAAATACTCTCACATGAACTGAACTTCTTATTTGCGTTTGCTGCTTTTCCTGCATTTGAGAAGAGAACTGTGGCTGTATCTGTGATAGCCTTCTTCTAATTTTTCTTTTCAGAAACAATTCAGATGGGACTGAAGTATTTCTGCAACAGAAAAAAATATCTGTCAATGCAATGTGGAAGTGTGATGCCTAATTGTTTTTGCTTGTCCAATGACTGCTTAAAGGTTTACAAATTGAGGTCCATTGGCCGAAACAATTACCTTAGGTAATCTATAGCTGGCAAACATACTACACATCACCTCAACTGTTGCTTTAGCAGTAGTAGTAGTCATTAGTGTGATTTCTTTGGCACATAAAAGTCTCTGAGCGTTTTCAAAATGTCAGCTAGTAGTGTTTCAGACGGTCTTTTTGGTGCCAATAAATCTGTGAGGAATGAAATGGTCTTTGCACCTACCATAGACAGAAAAAGTGTTGTGTGTTGTTTGCTTTCTTCGATTCCACTGGCTTATTGTGCGAAGTGCTCTTCATAGCCTCTACAAAACACAGGCCCGATTCTGTGCTGAACACCGCCATCATCTCTCTCTCTCTTTAACGATCGTTTTTCAGCCTGGTGCTTAGTTGCCAAATTGTTGTGACTGGACAGACACCTGGAATTTCTGAGCTGAGGAAGAAACCACGTTATAACAAACTGAAGTTTATTAATAATCATCGTGGGAGTTCTGTGGATGTGGTATGTACAGAGTTAGATGATTTACAGGATCAGTGACACATTGCATTTGCTTAAAATGCTTTCAATTTTCTCAGGAGGAGAAAGTCCAAATCAGGGCAAAGTCACAGCTCCACTGAAGACCCGGATCTCCAGAGTGGACAGGTAGGTGCACACATCAGGATGATGTTCACTACTCCAGCATTCTCTTCTCCTCCCGCACTCAGGGCTCGTCTCTGACCACTGGTGGCACAAAGGAATACGAGCGTGTCCAGTACGCTGAGGTGAAATACAAAAGACCCGCTGCTGCCACCTAGTGAGAATACTGAGTAAATGCAAGCTGTTAGTAAATAAACAGCAGAGATCGAGCATCGTTGCAGATTGTACAGAGTGTGTGCAGTCTACCCAATCAAACAGCTCATAGAATATAGGATCAAGGGACTATTTACTTTGTATAATTAAATTTGTATAATCAGGACTGAATAAACGGGGGAATAAAATATGTAGATGTTTAGAAATAGTAATTGAATAATATATATTTTTGGATAGTGGCTTTAATAAATGTATTTGTGTGTGTAAACTGTATATATATATATATATATATATATATATATATATATATATATATATATATATATATATGCAGTATCTCTCTCTCTCTCTCTCTCTCTCTCTCTTTCTTTTACTAAAAGTGCATTTTCTTTAACTGAAATATAGCATGAAAGGTTTTTTTTGCTAAGAAATATTGTGTTATCAATGCTTTGTACTGTTTTCTGTCTGTAATGTACAGTTTGGTTTCTAGACCTGTAATAAATGTTATAACTGCTTTTGAAAGAAAAGAAAAGAAAACGTTTTATTAAAGTGTTTAATAAAGTTCCAGAGAAGTTATAATAATAATAATAATAATAATAATAATAATAATAATAATAATAGTCTAGTTTCAATCTCCTTAATGTTCATCAGTGTGACACCAGAAGAAAATTGTTCGGTTTTAATCACAACTCGGACATTTTGAAGGCAAAAAACTTTCACAGTCGGCAAACTGCAACAGAGGCCATTTTCTAAATCTCTGTAGCGCGGGGAACGATGTTCAAATTCTTATATTTGGTGCTCCACATGTGGTGTCTGCATGTTAGTGTGATGACAGCATTTATATTTCAGTCACAAACATGTTGTTATTTATTTCTCAAGGTTCAGAGAAGTACACAATGTTAAAGCCCATCATAGAGGGACTGTTGGTCTTCCTGGCATTAACACTCATTTTGAACCTCCAGAATAAAACAGACCAATAAATACTCATTTTTAACTTCACGTGTTTGCTGTTTCCCAGGAAGAGGAAGTGGAGCTCAGCTAATGGCCACAGCAGCACTGGTGAGAGTGGACAGGTGAGTGTGGGTGAAAGGAGGAGGGACTGTTTGATCATGTGATCATGTTCAGATATAAACTTCATCCTGTGCTAATTTTCAACCACAGTCTGCTGCTGTGTTTGCAAATATCCCCACTTCATACCACAGATCAGATGATCAGGATGACATTCACTATGCCAGTGTTGTTATTAAACTTTTCCCCACACATGAAAGGTTTCCCAGAGTTCCTCCACACACCAGAGAGGAAGAGGAAGTTCAGTACACTGCTGTGGACATTAGCAGGAGCACTGCTGCCATCCAGTGAGCGAATTATCATCATCATTACACCAACACTAACTGTGCTGCTCAGTCAACATGAAGTTTTTTAAGTGACCTCTATTTGACCCACAGACTTGTGGCAGATGAAGCAGCTGATGATCCATCTCAGATCTACAGCAAGATCCAGGAAATCCTCATCTAAAAGCTAAAGAGGAGGAACTTCAGATTGCTGGAGAAAGCTGAGAGAGATGTGATGATCTGTTTTAAACCTTGACATGGGTGCCAGCAAAATGAACAAATAGGTTGCTAATAACAACAACATGTTGTTCAGCTGATTTTTTTATTTTATTTATTTATTTATTTATTTATTTATTTATTTATTTATTTATTCATTCATTTATTTATTAACATAAATGGAAGCTGTATAATATCTATCTTAATATCCAACAACATTTCAAACAAGGTTCAATGCAAATATTTTGTAAGATGTGTGTGTGTGTGTGTGTGTGTGTGTGAGGTGAAGGGATAAGGTAAAAACTCCCTGAGATGAAATGCGAAAGAAATGAAATTGAGATTTGGGGATCTTGGTTTTATTTATGTGTTAATTTTTTATTGAATTAGTGCCTGATAAATCACATAGTGTCTGTGATATGGTAATTCATGGTCTCTTTTGGGATCCCAACTTGGGACATAACACTGAAGAGTGCTTCCACAACACTGCATGATGTGATGTTGTGCAGCGGCTCTGCTTATGGTTATGTTACATAGTCCACGAGGACTAACACAAAACACAATCCTCAAAGCTTCTTTTAGTGGCCTGACAGGTTCATGCCAGTTCTTTTGTAGGGGATCTTCATTAAAAGTAATGGGCACAATAGATCTTTTGGGATGGCCAGCATATTCACTAACTGAGGCCATGAATGCCTGGCCAATAAACACAGTCCTGAGAAGCTTTGTTGTTTTATTCTTGCCCTAGTGTCCAGCCACGGGATTATGATGAGTTTCTTTTCGGCTCTTTGGTCATCTCTTCCTTAGTTTAAGTCCTGTCTTGCTATTTTAGGACACTTCCACAAACATTTTCCTCAGACAAAAGTCTGGTCAATTTCTCCCAAGAATTATGTGAATGGGTGTGGCGAGGACCAACTGCTGCCTGCATACTATGGTTGCCCCTGGTATTGAATAATGACTGGCACCAGTGGATAACATTGCACATCCCCATGTATGCACCTCACCTTCACCAATTGTTCCTTTTCCCATACTTCACATTGAATCATGGATAGTGAGTCCACCAAGGCCTGATGTGTTCCTGTGTGTCCTTAGTGACTCAGGTTCAATTCCTATACAATTGGGGGACACATGCTGTGCATCAGGGATCCAGATAATTTTTTTTGTTTCTGTGAGGGAAAGCTGATCATGGAAATGCCTGGCATTCGCATCACACCTGCCAACCTACCCAGGTTTTTCCCGGATCCTGTTGGGTACAGAAGGTTCCACCTGTGTAGAGAAAGGGAGTTGTGAAGGAACTGAAGAAAAACTAGAAGGAAACAGGGTTCAGGGAGCTTGCATTCTTGGGGGCTGGGACTGAGAGGAATAGGATGGAGATGGGGAGAGAATGCAGAAAAAGAGAAGAAACTGGTCCAGTAATCTGTGTCAAGTAATCCTCTGCCAGCTGCATGGCTTGATCCAGGGCCACAGGCCAGCAGCACTGGTCCCACTCTGCCATTCCTATTGGGAGTTGAACACTGAATTGCCCCATTACCACCAGCTTGATAGATAGATAGATAGATAGATAGATAGATAGATAGATAGATAGATAGATAGATAGATAGATAGATAGATAGAGAGATAGATAGATAGATAGATAGATAGATAGATAGATAGATAGATAGATAGATAGATAGATAGATAGATAGATAGACAACTTTATTGTCATTGCAAAGTACAGTTACATAGCAACAAAATGTGCAGAAGTATGTGCAAGTTCTATTTTCAGCAGATAAACAGTGTAAAGTATAATTATAAATTGTGCAAAAATGTGTACATTGTATGTACAACAGTAACAGATAATATCTGTTTATACAGATATATATATATATATATATATATATATATATATATATATATATTTATACAGTATATATTATATATAAATATAGTATATATAAATCTATATAGATAGATAGATAGATAGATAGATAGATAGATAGATAGATAGATAGATAGATAAACTAGGTATAATCTATAAACTGGACAATATGTACATTAATTATATTATACAGAGAAAATATTATATTATAACAGAATGTACAGGGTGGAGCAGAACTGCAAGGTGGTAAGTGTAGTGAGACATGAGTGTCCTAGCGGTGTAGTGTAGAGTTCAATAGATTTATGGTTAAAGGAAAAAAACTGGCCCTAAACCTGCTGGTTCTGGTGTGGATGGACCTATATCTCCTCCTGGATGGAAGGAGGTTGAGGAGTCCTTGATGATTTTGTGTGCTCTGCGCAGACATCTACTGTGGTGAAGAGACTCAATGGCAGGTAGTTGTGTGCCGATGATGCGTTGGGTGGTTTTCACAACCCCTTGCAGTGAAGACTTGTGTATCCCGCTTCTCTGCCATTAACTACATGCAGTAGGAGTCATTCCCTGTTGGGGCAGCCGATCTCAGGGAGCTGAAGTGGTGCTCTTCGGGTGTTTGGCGAACACACCACAGGACTGCCCACTTGATGCTGGAATACACCAGATATGTCCTCAAGCTGAAGAGGTGGTAGGCTACAGCAGCTTCTGGAGTTCCCACCTGCTCTCTGCTTGCTCCTGAGCAAAGAGAATCATCACGTTACCTGCTGGTTCAAACCACCTCCTGTCTGTCTCCACCGCCACAGTAACACATGATGAACACTTTTTTGTTTGTTTGTTTTTATCCCTCAGTTCTTGATCAATTCTTGATTTTATTCGGTCATACATTGTTGATTAACTTTCTAATATAGCAGCTCTGACATTATTTTCTGCTGTAGTGCAAATTAGAAGTTTATATTAATACACTATGGATGATGCATTTTATCATGTATATGAGACAGAGACTAAATTTGATCTAAAAGCACTGAAGTATGATGATTGGGCCACATTTTCTATGAGGTTTAAACACAGCTGTATTGAGACAAATGTCTGTGGGAAAAACACTAGCTATTGCTTCATATTTTCCTTTTATTTCACAACTGGTTTTGCAATTTTTTTTTGCTGTGGTTTGACAAACAAAATTAAAAAATGGACTCCATCATGGTGTATTGGTGTACTTTTTTTTTTTTACAATAAATACATATGATACATATATAATACATATTTTCTAAATGTTCAATACTAACATTTAAATAGTGTATAGGTTTACTTCATTCTTACGGTTAATGACAGGACAGGAACTTCCATCACGCACTTTTTACTTCCCATTAATTACATGTTGACTCCCTCATAAGACACACACACCATCATCATATCACTGTCCACTTCCTCAAATTTATCTTTACAAGAAGATCCAAAAGTAAGAATACGTTCTTTCTAAGTGGAACTATAGACAATGAATCCAGAATGATGCTGCTGCTGATCCTGTTGTTGAATATTACAGGTAGGGTTGCTCTTTTCGTCACCTGTTAATATGAACCTGTCTCTGTTATATGATATATGTTGGCTCTGTGGGACTAAACTAAAGAACTCCACATCCACTTAATCAGCCCTGAATAAAAATGTACTATAGGTGACAAGGGACAATTATTTGAGGTTTAGGGAGGTTAAAAGTGGCATCTAAAGACTCCTGTGACTGTTTATAAAAATCTGTAAAAAAAAAACAAAATCATGTCTTTTGACAGTGAATAAGATTATTATTATTTTTTACATAATAGTGTTCATAAAATGTATATATATGTTCTGTGTGTTGCGTTAATTATCTACAAGTAACCTTTCGGATGTGTAAAATATTTCACTGGTTTAAACCAATAATCCTCTGTGTATCTACACCACAGCTGCTGAGTGGTTGTGTAATTCGTAGTGGTATAATCCATCATAGTTCACCAGACCTGATAGGTGATATCAGTAATGAATTACAGTGACAGTGACTGTATGTTTTGTTCCTCTTATACCATTTTTTCTACTCTTGAAGGAGAAAAGGGAAAAAAATGCAGCTTTGTTATATTGCTGAGAGACTTATTATCTTCCGCAAAGGAAACTGTGTTCACAAAAAACATAAAGCTGTTTTATTATATTTTAATATTTCATGTAAATGATTCAGTTTCAGTGTCAGGTATCCAGAACCTGAAAATGTCATGCAGTCATGAGAAGACCTGTGCTCTGAGGGACTCATCTGTAAACCTGAAGTGCTCTTACTCAAATATCAACATCATCACTGGATTCTGGTTCAGCTTCAAGGACAAGGCTAAATGGAGGGAGGAGGAACATCCAGAGGATTTAGCTTTAGACTCCGACTACGCCGGACGTGTGAACTACACAGAGATGACAAACTCAAGATCGACTCTTACAATAACAGATCTGAGAGAGAGAGACGCGGGGGAATATCGCTTCATGCTCATTACGGATAAAGGAGAGAAATACGTGAGCTCAGCTGGAGTTACTCTGACAGTTACAGGTAACAGAGCAGCTAGTCTGGAATAAACTGTGTTGTTGTACATGTCTGTGATGAAATATTCACCTTTTACTTCATTTAGATCTGCAGGTGATCCGTGACTACAAAAATCAAGCTCTAATCTGCCACACTTCCTGTCATCTAACCTTTGCTGCTAATGTGTACTACTGGTACAAGGATCAACAATACATACAGGATAACAAAGACACCCAGGGAACTTTCCCTTTAAGCAATGATGAAGAAGTCAGTTACTCCTGCTCTGTTCACGGCTATAACGAGATTCGAGCTCCTTCTCTTTGTGAGTATTCATTTTGCTGCAATGAAATGATTTGTGGGTTAGTTTTGCAAAGTCCCTACATGGTCCCATAGAAAAATTTGCATAGTTAATAAATAGTTTGAATCTAAAACATGTTAAGAGAAAAAACACTCACATACAACACTGTCCTATAAACGTAATGTCGAGCTGTAACTAATTTAACCTAATGTAAAATGGCAATGTGCAATTGTGAGAATCACTCAATCAATCAATCAATCAATCAATCAGCAAGTAGGCAGTGAAAGCTTACTGCTGTTATGGTTTATGAAAGAGGCTGAAGCTTTTAAAATCAATTTTAAACCATCTCTTCATGACCTGTTACCATTTCAGGTGTTGGAAGGAGCTGTATGAGGGTGACCTACCCAGACAAGAGAGTCTGTGTTTTGGAAGGGTCTTCAGTGGAAATTGCTGGAAATTACATGCTTTCCAGTGGACAGAGTGTTAAAGAAGTATTCTGGCATTCTTCTAAGGACTTCAAGGACCTGATGCATGAGTTTACTAATCGAGTTGAATATGTGAAGCAAGACAGAAACTGCACTCTGAAAATGAACCAGCTGAGAAAGAACGATTCTGGAGAATATCGGCTTAGAGTAGTTTATACATCTAACCGATTATCTGGTAGACCTGGAGTGGTTCTTATTGTTACAGGTTAATATCCTCCACTTAACTGTCTCTACATCTGGTCTCTCTGTATCAATGTCCATCTGTTAAATCCCGTTCCTTTATTTTGTGCACATTCAGACCTGCAGGTAAGACTGAGTCACTATGCAGGGTCATCAGAAGAACGGACGACAGTAACGCTGAGCTGCATCACGTCCTGCACTCTGTCCAACAGCCCCACTTACCTGTGGTACAAGAACGGACAGCCTGTTACTGATAAACTCACCAAACACAACAAACTCTACCTCTTCTTCAGCGAAGATGCAGGGAACTACTCCTGTGCTGTGAAAGGACGTGAGGATCTTCGCTCTCCTGAACAAACTGTTAGACGTGAGAATCAGTCATTATCTAGAAGGTTGTGGTAGCTCAGGTTCTGGTGGTACTTAACTTTATCTTAAAAAGCTTTTTGCTTGGTTTGGATTTAGGTTTCAGTCAAATAAATAAAGAGGAAAATCCAGAATTGCTTATGAGGCATTGCAATGTGTGTGTGTGTTTTTTAAATATATAAAAGTATATATATATAAAAAGTATATATAGCATATATATATTGAAATGTGGTTCTACTCCTGCTTCCTGCTTCAAAACAAATCTCTGGTTTATATTAAGGCTCTCACTGTAATACCTCATCGTTTCATCATATCTACTAGAACTAAAACAGATTGCAAAAAAAATGTGTAATTGCTCGTGGGAATGTTTTTTAATATGAGAAACATTTACGCAAGCAGTTTTCAGGTTCAACACTTTGTACTATCGGGTTTTCTACCATTTTTAGAAAAGAGTAGTTTAAGTTTGCATTTTTTTTTATTGCAATTTCTTGGTAACATGACCAGAGAACAGTAATCACTTTAATCACTTCTGCTTTTAAAAAAGAATTAAATAAATAATTTGTCTGTCAATAACTTTTCCGGTAACACTAACAGTTGTCCCTGTGCTAAAAGAGAACCAAGCTGTAGTGTGGAAGCTGTATGCTGTATGGGGAGCTGCTGCTGCACTTGTTCCTGCTCTGCTTCTCTCTCTTCTTATCACCGTCCTGTGTGTTAAGTGAGTGACTGAATTCTTTTTGTATTCCTTAAGTTACCAGAATCATATTGTTAAACATTATGTCAAATGTTAAACATTAGACGAATCAAGCAGGAACAGATTGAACAGCCTGGTTTTTGTGTCCTTTGTGTGAACAGGAGGAAGAAAAGAGCAGAAAGAGACACTCAGGTACTGAGAGAACTTTTCACTTTGTGTTTTAATCTTCTTAAAGTTCCTATAAATCTGTTAATAAATAAAAAATAAAGAGGTTTTCTCTTCAATTCTCTCAGTGTGTTCCAACGCCTGGAGATGACACATACACAGCGCTGAACCTCATGACTGTGTCCCCAGAATATGACACACTGCAAGTAAGTATACAGTCTTTCTACCTGTGTGTGTGGGTGTGTATGTGTGCACGTGTGTATTGTTTCTTTAAATTCTCATGTCCCCACTAGAATATTAAAAGCTCTGCCAGTGACACTTACACCACCCTGAACCCTGCAACCATGTGCTCTGATTATGATACACTGAGGGTAAGTAAGTGTGTGTCTGCATGCGTCTGCGTGTGTCTGCATTTGGTGTTCCATATGCTGAAGTTTAATTCAATCCAAACACAAGGTCAACAGTCTTACAACATGTTTCATGAATAGGCAAATAATAGACCAAAGGTTCATAACATACGCACAGAGAATAAAACTTTACATTGGACAGTATTGCTTTTGTCTTAATTGAGGGTCTGGTCTTATTTGTCTTTGTTTCTGGATTTGTGTTGGCTTGCTTTCTTTAATTGTTTTTAATATCGGAGATTTTAACTTGTATATGAATATACATAATGTGTATATGTAAGTGTAGTAAAGCGTGATGTTATATGTTTTGAAGTCAATTTAGGTTTACATTAGGTTTTTTTCATGAATAAAATTACAATCAGGAACATGATAAGGATATAAATGTTTTCTCCCAAATTACAGGATTGTCATCAGTACGGCATTTTATCTGTAAATGCTTCTGTGAACAAATGAAATCATTTTCAGTGTGATAAATACACCCACGGTGTGTGTACTTATGTGTGTGTGTCTGTGCATCTGTGCTGCCATTGATAGAGTTTTTACTTCTCTAAATTCTTGCACCAACATTATTATTTATGGCATTATTTATATTTTATATACATTATTTTAACATTTATTGTTTAACATTATTACATATTTTATCTTAAATTTATAACACTATTTTTGTGCATTTTACAGAAGTGAAACAACCTGCAACCACAGTCTCTGGGAGTAAGTGTGTACTCTTTAAGTGTGTTTTTGTGCAAAAGGATGTTTGTTTAAGGATTGAAGTTGCAAAAAGAATTTTTGTCTCATGTAAGAGTCATTCATTTGTGTCTGTTCACTCGGTTCTGTAATGTTGACTAAAATTGTTGTTAATGTCTTTGTATTTAGATATTTAAACATTTCCTCAGTCCTCAGTCCTCAGCATTTGTTATTTTTATTATGTTTAGTTTTTTTTGTTTATATGTTTAGTCTTGTAAACTAGAATAAAATGATGATAAAGTAAGGAATACACACCTCCCTGGACAGAAATTTTATTTTGCCTGATGTTTTACTGTCCAATGTTTAAAATCTTTCTATGTACAAGAATAAAATTGAGCTTATGGGCATTTTGGCAGGACAGAATGATGTACACTTTTGAAATTATAACTGTGTTTTTATACAGCAGCATCTTAAAGTGTTAAAAAAATAAAGGTTGCAGATGTTGTCAAGACCACTAGCAGATCAAGTTCCTCTCTGGCATCCACCAGACTCCAACACCAGGCCCTTCTCAAGCAGAATGTAGAGGAGGAGCAGCACTTCAAGTCTTCGCCAGCTGGGGACGCCGCTCCACTATGGAGTTTCTGTGGAGGATGTCGCTCTGCATCTCGGGTGTAAGACGCTTCCCTTACGTCTCATGTACGTGTCAGATGCCACTGTATCCCCAGGATCTGGGGCACCACTGTAGACTGCAGTTATGAACTATGTCATGCCTTGGATCTCCCCTCTTGGACTGCACCTGCCATCTATGCCTGGGTCGTCCTTCAGATATGCTGGAGGCGCTTCAGGAGCCGTGCCTTAGAGGGGGGACTATGTCAGGAACCACTGGATAGTTCCCTGCCAGGCCTGGAGAGGGTGCTGGCAGGTGATTCTATGAAGCCTGCTTTATTGTGTGTATTTTGTGCCACGCCTTTCCTATTGTTCTCGTTCCTGCTGTTTCACCTGTTCTCTATTAGCCTTAATGTTTAGCCCTATAAATAGGGATCCTTTTGTACCTGTCCTTGTCGGCTATTGTTCTATGTTCATTGCTTTGTATGTTAGGTTTTGTTTTGTTAGCGTTATGTCTAATGTTTAGGTTAATCTTCCCCAAGTCTCGTGTTTATGTTAATAAAGCAGCACTTATTTGAATCCTGCATCTGGGTCTGTCTCCATAGCGTGTCGCGGCGCTCAGCAACCACAGAGATCCGGCATGTTACAGCTGTATTATCTGTTTTACTCTCTTTTTTTATTTTTTTTTCACTAAAAGTGCATTTTATTTAACTGAAATATAGCATGAAAGGTTTTTTTTGGTAGGAAATATTATCAATGCTTTGTACTGTTTTCTGTCAGTTTGGTTTCTAGACCTGTAATAAATGCTATAATTGCTTTGAAAAGAAAAGAAAAGAAAAGAAAAGGACGAGAAAAAAATTGTTTTATAAAGTGCTTAATAAAATTCCAGTGAAGATATAATAGAAAAAGAATAAGTCTAGTTTCAATCTCCTTAATGTTCCTCAGTGTGACACCAGAAGAAAATTGTTCGGTTTTAATTATAACTCGGACATTTTGAAGACAAAAAACTTTCACAGTCGGCAAACTGCAACAGAGGCCATTTTCTAAATCTCTGTAGCGCCACCAACAGGCCAAACTTGTACATTTTTGCTTATAACCTTTGAATTGTTTGTCCTAGAGTTGTGATCTGAATCTTTGTGTCATAGTGATACCAATGCACCCACTGGGCTTAAAGTGAGCTATATTGAATTTACCGCCATTTTGAATTTTCTGAAAAACACGCTTTCGCAAACTGGTCCTAGACCGTTGATCTTATCACCACCAAATGTAGTACGTATCACCTACAGAGCTTTCTGTCAAAAAAAATAAAATTTTACTAGGGCAAACAATGTAGCCACTGTTGTCCAATAAATTTCCATGGCAATTTCAATTTTTTCTATTGGAGATTATAGAAACCCTAGGTGGATGTTGGTGGAATCCAGTACAATTCTGTGGTAAAGACACCTAAACACAGTGCTTAATTTGAGCCTGATCCTGTTCCGGAAAATGTCCGATTTTCGTGTTTTGCGTTCCGGTAATTATTATAATTAATCTGGAATTAACTTGTGCCTGGTGACCTGACAGCGTGTGTGTGTGTGCACGTGTGTGAATGAGTGAGTGAAACACAGTGAGCAAGTCTGAGTGGGTTTATGCAGATACACTTAGAGGCAGGGGTGTAGCCCCAATTTTTGGGCCCTATGCAAAGACAGAGTATGGGGGGGACCCTTTCCCATATCTCATGATCCACGCTATTTATCACTTTTTATAATAATAATATAAAAGTGTACACACTTCACTCACTGATACAATACTTGTCAAATCATTGATGCCACATTGAAAAGAACATTATTAAAAATACAAACACCATCTATAGTATAAAAAAATTATTTGCAGTGCATGCATTTTAATGGAGCACAGAAATATTTTTGCAGAAATTGTGCTATACCAAGATGTCGGTGTAACGTCTCGTCAGACGTAGGAGTATTAGAATCCATTCACAGATAATATAAAGGGCCGAAGGCTAAGATCTTGGTCGAGGGCACGGAGAAACAGGGTCAAAAACCAGAAAGCAACGTAGAGAATATCAAAACCAAAACACAAATCCAGAAATCAAAGTCAGAAGTAAACGAGCAGGGTCATACACGAGGAAACTAGATAGAGACTTAATCAAGGCTTGGCTAGCAACGCTAAGGAAACAATGCTTCGCGAATGTGACTGAGATAGCGTGCTGCTTATATACGTCACTGGACCGGAAGTGGGCAGAAACGGTTAATATTCGGGCGATGGCTCCCTCTGGTGTTCAGGCCTCGTGACAGTCGGTCCAGGGGGGCCGCTGTCCTGCAGAGTTTAGCTCCAACCTTAATCAAGCACACCTGAACAAGCTAATCAAGGTCTTCAGGAACAGTAAAGCTATAGACAGGTATGTTTTGTTTTGTTTTTTTTTCTTTTCTCCTCAGGGTTGAAACTAAAATCTGCAGGACAGCGGATCTTCAGGATTGACATCGCCTACCCCTATGACTTTATACTAAGTACCTCAGGTGTCCCCTTATAGATAAAAAATAACAATTTAATGATTTTTTTATTTGAATTGTGTTTTATTAAGAGACACTGTGCTCATTGTCCAGAACGTTATTATTCTTTTAATCAGTAATATAAATAAATAAACACAATATAACTCAAATCACCACTTTGCCTTCTTTCAAAGCATGTCTGGCTAATTCAAAATAAATAAAATAATAAAATAATCCAAAGTGAAAAAGGGCTGAAAAACTAGCAGTAGAACCTTGTTGTGATGGACCCACTGCTGCACTCTCTGAGACTGTAAACAGAGGGTTTCTCATTTTAATATTTTGAGCAAGATCCACAAAATCTGTAATGTACTGTACAGTACACACATAGATTTCATATTATTCTTCATATTTTATCTCTTAAAAATTGCCTCAGGTTCAAACACTTTACATGTTATTTCAAAGTTTAGAGTAAGCTAAGATTTTTAATTGCTAGCTTTGTAATATTCTTTCTCTTATAACAAAACTTTTCTTTTCCTATTCTATCTCTCTCTTTTCTTTTTTATTGTGGCGTCGGTCTCAACTACCACATTTGCCCGCTTGGTGCTCGCTTAGTTCTGACTGCCAAATCCGCGCTCCGGTGCCCCCTCACAGCCAATTATCATTTGGCATTGTTCTTGATTGACCAATTAAATCATTCAAATTTGCCTGCACGCTGTTCCCATAGGAGGTGTCCACACAAATGTGTGGGTGTGCCGAATCTTGTTAAAACAGCAAGGATCAGAATATTGTTTGCAAGCGCAGGCACTGTACACTCAATGTCACAATAATAATTACACTATTTGAGGATCTTTGAGGGCAAGGCGGCCAGGGCCCCTCACATGCCACTGATGCCAGGGCCCTATGCACTCAGTCACCCTTTTCCCCCCACTTACGACACCCCTGCTTAGAGGTAACGTTTAGCTATTGGTCCTCACCTTATGTTTTTGACCAATCAGCTTTCTTAAGTTTACAATTACTCTCATTGGTTGGTGATTATTGTTTTGCGCGCAGTGAGCAGCGGAAAGAAAGAATGGTTTATTGGTCTACCTAAATAAAAATTATATTTTCAAAATGTCAAAGAGACCTTCAAACATATTTTCAATTTTTTTTAATTCCACGAGAAAATGTGAAGGTGTGCCTGCACAAAAGAGATCCCGAGAACATGGAACTGCACACCCGGGTCAAGATAGCGGGAGACAGAAGCAAAGCGAGTTACACCAGTCAGAAATAACAGAGGACGCAACCACGGTGACAGAAACTTCCACTGATCAGATAAATGATATTGAGCACAGTCGCACTAAATCACATATGGTAGCAGCTGCCCATGGATTCAAGCACGAAATAAATTGCCAAAATAGAGTTAAATGGTTTCGACTTGGGGCGTATCTTCTAATGTAGCAGGTGTCAGTATTCAGGAACACATCTCATCTGAAATGAGATGTAAATTGTTTGTGCCCTGAAAATTAGCCATATACATATATATATATATATATATATATATATATATATATATATATATATATATATATATATATATATATATATAAATCCACGATTGGCCCGGACATGGAACAGAATAATACACAAGACCATTCAGCAACGGGTTAATGTTTATAATTGCGCTACCACCGTTTAGTGACATCATGTTCCGGGAAAACTGAAGTTGTGTGGTTGGTGCTCGGTCACAGCGGTGAGAGATTGCTGGTTTTGTTCCAGAAATTATTCATTTACAAATTAAGCACTGCCTGAACAGGAAGTGAGTCATATCTCAACAGAGCTTTGTTGAAGTAACGCCACTTGTTACACTTTATTGGCATTAACAGTATTGGGTAGGCACCAAGGTCACTTGGGTGTGCTATACCATAAAAACCTCAAACTTTCACTTCCTTATTACTCCAAAGTACCAAACTACATCAAAGCAGACATTTCAGCTAAATTTCTTATGAACTTATGAAATCTCCAAGTGAGCCATTTTGTGTTTTATTTATCTCTGATTTTGTAAAAATCACATTTAACCATCTCCTTAAAGTAATGATGAAGTTTTGTGTATTACCTCTTGGGACCATTGTTTTTAAAATTTGTTCAAGTATAGTTACCAGGTAGAACAATATGACTACAGGGTACCCACAAAACTTACACTTGCAATAAAGGTGCAATAAAGAAAAAGTGGACAAACTCTAGGACAAACTGTTCAAAAGTTATAAGCAAAAATGTATCTTAAGGTTTGGCCTGTTGGTGGCATTATAGAGATGGATGGATGGACCCCAAATTTCATGCCTGGATACTTTGAACTGGAGTAGCACCTAAAAATTACAATAGCTGCCTTGCAGTTTTGGTGCATGGCTCCTAATTAGCACAAGAACATTTTTGCAGCATTTCTAAGTTTTAAAAACCTATATTTGTTTATGTTTATGAATGCATATCCTTATTTGTTCATATTTACAAGTACAAAGTCAAAGGACATATGTAAAATGAAAGTTGATATATGTGCTTGAATATATTAAAGAAAACCAAAAGTGTTCTGTCTGCAACTCAACAGGTAGCTAAACTCCTCTTCAATTACCACACACAGTAAGATTCCAGTATGTTTACTGAAGGCACTTGGAGTAGTGTAAAACTGAGAAAGAATCAATGTGACACTGCCACACTCTATACACATAACTGAAATACTTATAAAAGGAAATTTCAAATGATTTCATTAAATAGATAGAAATAAAGTATATTATTTATAATATTGTCATGTACAGAAAAGGATCAGTTTTATCATTGTTAACAATGAAATTAGCCTGAATGCTTAAAGACTGAAGGTTGTAGAGTACAGTCCAAAGTATCCAGGCATGAAATTTGTGGTCAATCCATTTATCTCAAAATTGTTCATTTTTGCTTATAACTTTTTAACCTTGAGTTTGTCCTTGAGTTGAGATCTTTTTTTTCTGCTGAATCCATGTGTCTTAGTAATGCAAATGCAGCCATTGGGCTTATATTAAATTTTTTTATAAATTTTTTGAATTTTCTGAAAAACACACTTTTGCAAACTAGTCCTAGACCGTTGATCCTATCACCACCAAATGTAGTATGTATCATCTACGGAGGTTTCTGACAAAAAGGTTTTCAAATAATTTTGCTAGGCAAACTGTTGTCCAATGAATTTCCTTGACATTATTGTTTTTTCAATTGTTTTCTATGGCAGACTATAGAAACCCTCGGTGGATGTTGGTGGAATCTGATACCATCATAGGCACCAAATTTGCAGTCAATCCATCAATCCCTATACTGCCACCAATAGGCCAAAATTCAGAGTACATTTTTGCTTTAACTTTTGAACTGTTTGTCTTAGAGTTGTGTTCCTTATTTCCCCTGAATCCCTGGGTCATGACCAATTGAATATACTAACTGTAACTGTATTTTAAATAAATTACTTCCAGTTATGGCCTGGTGTTGAGTAGATGTGAATCAGAACTCCACTACAAATACTGACTTAAATTTAATTCTTTAACCCAATAAACGCTGACAAACTGATTCCATTTTGAATTCGGATATATTTTAATGTTCCAAGATGCCACTAAAATCAATTAAAATGACACAGAAAACAAGTCAAATCGACCGAACCGGGAGAGGCCAAGGCTAAATCCAGTAAAGCTAATAGAGAAGAGGGAATGTCAGCCAAGATTCTGCAATTCTTGTGGCTATCCACTCACTGCAATTTGATGGATTGCTCAAGGCGATTAACGAAGTGCAGTGCGACCTTAAAACTCTCACAACACAGGACCTAATAACCACACAAGAAGATAACACTTCAGAGTTGCAAACGCAGAACACTAAATTAAAAACTGCCATAGAATCTTTCTCATTAAAAGTCAATAATCTGGAAAATTGCAGTCATCTAATCTACTATTAGTGGAACTTCCAGAAAAAATCGAGGGAAAGGATATGTGTGCCTTTTTAGAGAAATTATTCCCTGAGACCCTCGGCCCGGAAAAATTTCCTGGTCCTCTTGTAATTGATAGAGATCCGAAGATTGTTCTGACTCTCCACTGAGGGCCATGATAATGAAATTTCTAAAACTATGCTGACAAAGTCCGTACCCTGAAAGCAGCTCGAGCAAAAGGCATCATAAAGTTAGACAAAAAAAATTGGGCCCTTTTGAGAAAACATTGGGAAGTGTTTGGGGAGAGGAAGAGGGGTGATGGTGTTTCATTTACACTTAATTGTATAAAAGGTAGAGGTCAGATATCTGTGTTATATAAACAGTTGGTGGCTAGATCTAAAGAATGGTTCAATGACAGACTTCAAGCATGGCGGTCTGACCTGCAGGTTGATATAACGTATAATGTATCACTCCAGTTAAGTTACATCACTACAACCTGAATATTCCTGATGTATGTTACAAAATGTAAACAAGAGAAGGGAACTGTATGTCATTGCATGTGGGAATGCACTAAATTTAATTGTTTATGGGCTAAAATATTAAATATTAATATTGAATAAGTCAAATCATTGGTTAAGTTATTCCTCTTGATCCCATGTTATGTATATTACAGATTTGTCCTCTGAATTTTAAAATCACCAAACATGAAAAATGATTATTTATTCTGTTTGTTGGGAGCTAAACATGTAATTGCATGCTCTTGGAAAAAAGAAAAAAAGTCCTGGCATGTCTTAATGGATAAAGGGGATGACTTCATGCCATGCCTTAAAAACTTCATGTATTTTGGTCCATGTGGAATGTGTCCTGTGACTTTTCCAGAGTCTAGATGGTGACTCTTTAGTGGAATTGATGGGCATATATATATATATATATATATATATATATATATATATATATAAGTAATGATATCATACTTGTATATATATATACAAGTATGATATTGAGGAATTTTTTCTGTTGTTGTTAAAGCTATTGAGATATGTTGGTGTTCATTTATGTATTATTATTATTATTATTATTATTAATATTAATATTAATATTAATATTTTAATTAATTAATTGTTGTCTTAACTGATATGACAATGTTTGAAAATAAAAATTGTCGTAAAAAAAAGCATATTATAAATAAAAATATTTTGATTTATTTCCCCCCTCCCTTTTCTCTGTTTTTCATCTTTTGTAAAGCTGCTTTGAGGCAATGTTCATTGTAAAAGGTGCTATACAAAATAAATTGAATTAGTATAAATTAATTTTCTTTTTTTTTGTGAATTATTCCTAGACCATTGATCTGTTGATCTGATGACCGTTGATCCGATCACCAGCAAATTTGGAACATATCTACAGAGGGTTCTGACCAAAATGTATTCAAAGAATTTTGCAAATGAGTTTTGGTCTGAAACTTGGCCCAGCTTTGGGCAGTAATTCAATGTGATATGTGGGCCAAACCCAAAGTGGAAACTCTTCCTCTTGCCTAGAGGATCTATCTGATCTAATTTGCTATCTGGGTCATTATTTATACATATAAAAGAACTGTAACTCACTTTTATTTAATTAACTACCATTATGACAGTATTTACTTTCACACTGCAGCACTTTTCTACATTTTCTTTTTTGTAAGAACAAAAGAAAAACTTTTTTCCCCGTAGTCTTCTATGCTAAAAATAGTTGACAACAGAGGTGGACAGTAAAGAAGTACATTTACTTGAGTACTGTACTTAAGCACACTTTTTGAGTATCTGTACTTTACTTGAGTATTATTTTTTCTGGATACTTTTTACTTTAACTTCACTCCATTTGAAAGACAAATACTCTACTTTTTACTCCACTACATTTCTGTCAATGTCATTGAGTAGAAAGTAGTTACATTTATCATAGGATGATTTTTTTTTCACTCTTGTAGCGTCACGTGTTGTAAAGTTCAGTGATTTTCCATAATTTTTTGAACTCAACTGCTGACAAAATGGACGAAGATATGCTTTGTATATTATACACCACCAACGCATTGGTAATGATGTTAGTTAACACACAAAAAACGTATGCTGTGTCCAAATTCTCATACTATGTGTCCTAAATAGTATTCAAAAATAGAATTAGTATGCCCCAAATCGTAGTATACTGAAAAGAGTATTCCAAAAAATTCCTGGATGGTCTACTACTTCCAGTAGAAATTCAAAGTGCAGAACAATGCACACTCTAATGGGTAATATTGCCCACAACACATTGCACACAGGAGGAAGGATCCTGGACAATGGTGTAAATGCATATTAAAACGGTGTCAGTGAATTGTGGAAATATATATAACTCTTTGTTAAAGCAGTGTTGCTCCACAGTGACCCTCCACAAGGAGGGTAAGCCACAAAAGGTCATTGCTAAAGAAGCTGGTTGTTCACAGAGTGCTGTATCCAAGCATATTCATAGAAAGTTGAGTGGAAGGAAAAAGTGTGGTAGGAGAAGGTGCACCAGTAAAAGGGATAACCGCAGCCTTGAGAGGACTGTCAGGCAAAATCCATTCAAGAATTTGGGGGAGCTTAAGACAAATCCTAGACATGGCCTACAAATGTCGCATTCCTCGTGTCAAGCCACTCCTGAACCAGAGACAACGTCAGAAGCATCTTACCTGGGCTGTGGAGAAAAAGAACTGGACTGTTGCTCAGTGGTCCAAAGTCCTCTTTTTAGATGAAAGTAAGTTTTGCATTTCATTTGGAAATCAAGGTCCCAGAGTCTGGAGTAAGAGGGGAGAGGCACAGAATCCATGTTGCTTGAAGCCCAGTGTGAAGTTTCCACAGTCAGTGATGATTTGGGCTGCCATGTTATCTGCTGGTGTTGGTCCACTGTGTTTTCTGAAGTCCACAGTCAACGCAGCCATCTACCAGGAAATCTTAGAGCACTTCATGCTTCCTTCTGCTGACAAGCTTTATGGAGATGCTGAGTTCATTTTCCAGCAGGACTTGGCACCTGCCCACACTGCTAAAGGTACCATAAGCTGGTTCAATGACCATGGTGTTACTGTGCTTGATTGGCCAGCAAATTTGCCTGACCTGAACCGGGCATAGAGAGTTTATGGGGTATTGTCAAGAGGAAGATGAGACACCAGACCCAACAATGCAGATCACCTGAAGGCCGCTTATCAAAGCAACCTGGGCTTCCATTACACCTGAGCAGTGCCACAGGCTGATTGCCTCCATGCCATGCCGCATTGATGCAAAAGGAGGCCCAACCAAGTATTGAGTGCATAGAAACGAACATACTTTTCAGAAGTCTGACATTTCTCTTTGAAATATCGTTTTTTTTATTGATCTTATGTAATATTCTAATTTTCTGAGACACAGAATTTTGGGTTTTCCTTATCTGTAAGCCATAATCATCACAATTTCAAGAAATAAAGGCTTGAAATATTTCAGTATGTGTGAGGAATCTATAGAATATATGGGTTTCACTTTCTGAACTGGAGTGACAAAAAAATATTGACCTTTTTCATGATATTCTAATTCTTGAGATGTACCTGTACTTTTTTGTCGGGGGTGGTAGGAGTGTTAAATAAAAAAATGAAAATGATTATACCCATCTTTTTTGTCAACTCTGTTGTTTAATTTCTATAGGTTTTGTAACATTCTAAAAGCTCTTAATTCCACAGAAAGTATTGCATACAACAATGCAACAATATTAAAACAATGCGTTGACATTTACTTTTGATGCTTAAGTACTTTTAAAAACAAGTACCTTCTGTACTTTTACTTAAGTAAAAACCTGTCTTTACAACTTTTACTTGTAATGGAGTAATGTTTGACCAGTAGTATTTGTACTTTCACTCAAGTAAGGAAGTTGTGTACTTCAGTCCACCTCTGGTTGGACAATGAATGCAATGCTCTCACCAAATATATCACTAAAATGCATTGGTCTCCTACTGATACCACATTACCCCACGGTAATGGAAGATATAACGATATATAACGACCGGTGTGTCCTTGTGCCCTATGAGTTATTACTTTTCCACATCTGTATTCTTTAAAGTCAAATAATACTAAGGGCATTAGAATGATATGCTATTCGCTATGAGCATCAAGGTCTTTTGCTTGATTGTTTATGATTAGATTTATTGATTGGTAATAAATATATCAAACCACAAGATTCTCTAAATGCCTTGAAATAACTAGTTAAATGAACAAAATAATGTCTAATTGTGTATAAAATAATGATAGAATGATAGAGCACTTCACTATTTTTTTATTATTTCATAGTTTCCCTTCATTTATTCTGTGCTATACAAAGTGTAATGATGGACTATTGTAGATTTTTTTTTAAACATTTACAAAAACATACAACACTATACTATTTGCATGTACCACATGATAAATAATGCATGAATAAATCATATGATAAACGTTTGCTTTTCCTGTCTGTTATTTTGACTGCTCTAGAATGGAAACTTGGAGCAGATTCACTGGTTTCCTTCCTCAATTTGCCTGAATAATTAGAATGGTTTGTTTCATTATGACTGAACAGAGTGGCTTTAACCTTATAGTAAGTAATTGTGTGTAAATATAGATGGACTGAAATATAATGCAAGCCAAGCATACAAATGAAAACTTTTCACCAAATTTTCCAATTTGGTCTTTAATAATAGGGTTTATTGAAGCTTGAAGACATATAGAGAAGTTTTAACAAAGTGCTGCTCAATTGCTCGTTGAGCGAATGCATTTATACATATTTTTAAATAAACTTCCATTTTGTTGACATGCTGTTGCAACTTTTTGCTTTAATGGGGACATGACTGAATAAATACTTTATTTTTTATTCAAATAAATTACTGTGTATATACACTACACTATGAAAAGGAGAATTATTGTAATCGATAACATGCTATAAACATACAAGCACACGACATCAAATTCAAAATAAAAATAAAATATAAGACATTAGAAAGTGGGTAAAAAAAGTGAAAACAGTGAAATCTATAATAACAATTAATGCTTAATACTTGGAATTAGTACATTTTAGTATTCACCTGTTTTATAGTCATGGATAAACTGACCAACCACAGAATCTTTATATTTAAGGTTTTTAAACATGATATAATATTAATATACATAATATCCATAACATAACATTTCTAAACTATCACTTGGAATTTGCTTTTATAAACACTCTTTCGGAGAGAGAAAAGTATCTGGACCTTATAAGTTTATGGTTGGCTTTGACTCTTCTTAACTGTTGGATATTGTGGACAGATTGCTGTAGATTTGATCCTCCCTGTAAAACACGAACAAAGAAACATCCGGAAATCTGTTTATTTCATATTTCTCAGATTTCAGCCTCGTTTATCAGTTTCTTTAATCACTTAAAGTTCAGTGGATAATGCAGCTCATTTGCATTTAGCGACGCCCACAAAACTCCATATAAGGTAAAGCTCACAGAGAGCTGACAGTGAAATGAGAACCAAATGGTGAAAGAAAGGAATTTCTGGAAGGCAGAATTAGAATTTTTTTTCGTTTAGTCATGTTTATGATGGTCATAATTCATGGATTTGTGATGCTTTGCTTTTACATAATTGATATTTCTTTAGTTAATACCAGGAAATTCGAAAACAAGTCGGTTTCACAAAATGTTTCATTGAAATCTGTGTGTAATTCAAATAAGTAAGCAGGTTTAAGCATTAAAGTGTAAGCTGGGTATAAATGATATGGTCTGAAGCCAAACAATCGAGATTAACATTGAATCCACTTACTTATGCAAACTCAAGATCTCTTGTAGGACATGAAGCTTTGGCGAACTATGCTTAAAATTAACATGAATGCTTATTTTAGTTAAACATAAAAGCTTGTTTAATTTCAAACCACAGGAATGCACTCCCATTTACTTTCTAAAGACTTTCTTAAAAGAATTTTAAAAAAACCTACAGGTACAGTCTCAAACTTTTGGAAAATGATGTCTAGTTTGGACTAAATGGATGAGGAAAATTAGGTATACAAATCAAGTCACAAATACAGACATGAATTTACATAAACTTATCTATGATTTGCAGCTGTCCCTGTCCCTGTCCCCCCCCCCCCAGAATGGTTGCTGTTTGCATTTCTTACGGAACAGCTCTTGCTTTGCCAAGGTTCACTGTGGCATTTTCTACTTCCTGTTCCCCACTGAGAGACTTTGGCAGTTGCCCAGTTGAGAAGAGTGGCTCTACCTGTGTGTGTGAGTGGCTGAAAAAAACATTGGAGTACTGGAACCGTGTCCTGATCTTCTGAGGAGGCTGTTTGTGTGGGGTCAGAGGTCATGGCTGAGATGTTACTGTATACAGGCGCAGAGTCATTCTGCGTGTGTGTGAGGGAGAGAGAGAGAGTGTAACAACTACTCTGTCTTTTTTACGTAACAAGTGTAATTTCTTAGAATTGCCTGGATATTCATTTCTTAACTAAAACTCACTTTGCTGTTCTCCTCTACTCCTGACTGTGAATGCTACTGGTCCTTTTCTCCTGTTGGAATATGTGTTAAAATCTATAACATCACCATTAATTCATTTTTATATTCTACATGAGCGAATGTAACCCCTGTGATGTGAGTATAAAAAATCTGTGGTTTTCAAAGTGGTGTATCAGTGGACCTGAGTTTTCCTGAATTGCCAAGCCTTTATTGCTGGGAGTGATATTCCACTTCAATCAAGAGGCTAATATTTGATAAGTGAATTATATGTAGAGTGGGATTATAGAATTTCATTTCTAAAGTATTGTAATCGGGATTTTGGGTACTCACTTCATCCACAGAATGACAGCAATGATCAGCAATGATAAAACCAAAGCAAACAGTGACTCCAGAGGCCACGTATTTCACGGCTCTGATACCTGTATCAGTAAGTAACAATACGCATGTTAAACTATAGGTGATCTTGAATGGAGACAAAAAAAAAAAGTCATGTATGATCCCATTAAACAAAATATTCCAAGTTTCTGAATAGCCAATACCTGATTTATTTTCCCAAAGTTCCAAACTGGATTTTCCAAATGCATTCTCTGCTGTACAGTGGTAAAACCCATCTTCTCTTGAGGATAAAGTTAAACTGGTACCATTACCAACCAATATCACCCCTTCGTTTGTATTCTTGAACCAAGTGTAAGAGCTTATTGGGGTTGGAGTCACTTCTGCACAACAGAGTGACCATATCACCAGACACGGATGGAATGATGGTCACAGATAGATTTCGTGGAGGGTCTGATTAGAAATGACAGTTGATTAAACATTGACTGTGTTACATTTAGCAAAAATAAATAAATAAAACAATGGAACCTACATAACACATCCAGGTGTGTTGGTGTAGAGTTGTGGTGTCCCAGCTGGTTGTCAGCAGTGCAGTAGTACAGTCCACTGTCCTGTGAGCTGATGTTGCTGATGCTGTAATTCTGGCCTGTTGTCAGCAGTGTGTCTGCAGCTGCACTCTTCTTAAACCAGGTGTAATTGGAAACAGGAGGGTTTGCATCACTGCTACAGCTCAGAGTCACTGAAGCCTCCACTGTGTCTCCAGAGGGAAGAACCACTGCTCTGGTGTGTTTAGGGGAATCTGATTGAGAGATTATAAAGCATTAGATGTTAAAGAATTAGACTGAAAGAAGCTGGGTAGTGGTAAATTTTATGCACAGGAACTTCTAAACAAGAAACTTGGAAAATTCCTGAAAATCCAATTAGTGTGAAAAATGCTTATTCTATAAGTATAAGTAGAATCAGAAATATTGAGGCTTTTATGTATAAATTCTCCAATCAGTGGATTTGTTGCATGGTATGCTCACTGGGATCACAGCTGCCATGTGCATAAGCAAAATTTCTGCACAACCTCTGTAGTTGTTAGCTTTCACTGCAATTATGTAAAGCCATATGGACTTCAACACCTCAAGAAGTAAACTGAAGCCTATGAGGCCTGTACTTCCTGGAGAGATGTTGAGTGGAATTTAGAAAAAAAAATATATAATAATCTCAGGTGACCAAAAAAACTCACACACACTACAGGTTCCTTAAAAACTCCATCATTCAGAAACCACGTGGAAAAAACTAGTACACCCCTCCTACTTTCACAATCATTAACAGAGTAATTAACAGCCTGGTGTTACTACAACTGGACAAATGTGAGGCCATCTGAGCAGCAGCATGGGCTGGGTCAACACTGGGACATGCAACAGGACTGTTGCCCTCAAAATGACTAAAGAAGAAAAAAAAAAATCAAAGGTTTTGGAATGGCCAAGTTACAGTCCAGACCTCAACCCATTGGCTTGCTGTGGTGTAAAACAAACCAATGAACTGAGGGAATGTTGTAAATAAGAGCGGGCCAACATTTTTTAAAAATGTGAGAGACTGATAAACTAAATGTGAGAGACTGATAACTCCTTTGTTACCAAATTAAAGGGTGTACTTACTTTTTCCCCACCTGTTTACAAAATATTGGTTTACTTTTTGGGAAAAAATGATGACATGTTGAAACCTGTTATATTTTATTGTTGCCATTTGAGGTTATTGTTATTGAAGGAGGGTGTACTTTCTTTCCCGCCCATGTTTGTATATATAAATATTGTTTTGAGTAATTACATTCAGATTAAGGAACCTACATAACACATCCAGGTGTGTTGGTGTAGAGTTGTGGTGTCCCAGCTGGTTGTCAGCAGTGCAGTAGTACAGTCCACTGTCCTGTGAGCTGATGTTGCTGATGCTGTAATTCTGGCTTGTTGTCAGCCGTGTGTCTGCAGCTGCACTCTTCTTAAACCAGGAATAGGTGAGAACAGGAGGGTTTGCATCACTGCTACAGCTCAGAGTCACTGAAGCCCCCTCCACTGTGTCTCCAGAGGGAAGAACCACTGCACTGGTGTTTTTAGGGGATCTGATTGAGAGATGGATTAGACCTTCTTATTAGGTTTACATTTCAGTCTTAATAATATATAAATGCTTGAAGCGGGCGTGGCCAGGTGCTGGTTTGTGAATAGAGAGCAGAGCTGATGGGAACGAATGGTAAGGGATCTCACACACCTGGGCCTAATCACAGTAATGATTTGTTCTCTGTTGCAGTGAGCCAAAAGAGTGTGTGTTTGTGTGTGTGTGTGAGAGAGAGAGAGAGAGCATGTACATTTAAATAATACTGCTGACAAGTGAAAGTAAAAATAAAGCATGTTCTTTTGTTTGCAATCCTGTCTCCAGTTTCTTCTGTTCTAATGTTCCCAACCACAACACAGGTAATATAAACCCCAGCATTGTCCTGCAGAATTACCAAGACCAACCCGTGAAGCAAAGCCTAATGAACACTGAAGTGAGTTCTTACAGACAGCAGGAGAACAAAGCGCCTCATGTCCTCTTACAGCACAGGAGTAGCTGCCTGCATCCTCACTACTGACATACAGTTCATTTCTGTACTGGTCAGTAACACGCTGTCCATTCTTGTACCAGATGTAAGTGGGGTTGTTAGACAGAGTGCAGGTGGTGATGCAGTTCAGCTTCTTGTATCCACTGTACATGTCTGATACTGTAACCTGCAGACCTGCAAACAATTAGCATGGTTTTGTGTTGTTTTCAAATGTAGAATATTAACTTGTCACCTAGAAGAACAGAAAATGTTTCTCATGCAGCATTACCTGTGACAGACAGAGTGACTCCAGGTTCTCCGGTGTATTTGCCTGTAGAATCAGTGTAGAATCTGAACCTGTATGTTTGAGCGTCTCTCTCTCAGGTTAGTGATTCTCAGACTAAATTCATTCTGGGAGCTCTGTGTGTACTGCACTTGACCCTGATACTCCTTATCCTCTCTCACATCCTCAGGCTCAACACCAACCTGTGTTTTAATGAACCAGAACATTTTCTTGACCTGGTAATTTTTAGGAAAGGTGTAATAACTGTGCATGTCCACTGATGAGCCAATTAGAGCACAGATAGTCTGGGTGGAGTAAGTCACACTCCAGCAGTTCTCACCAAAAACACCTGAAACACACAAAATGAGTTAACGCAAAATAAATCAATAACTGACATATAACTCAGTTATGTATCACTACATGTGATTTTACTGTAATCTAACAGAAGCTGGCAGTGAGACAATGACCGAGTGAGTGAAGTTTAAAGTGAGTTCTTACAGACAGCAGGAGAGCGAAGCTCCTCATGTCCTTGTACAGCACAGGAGTAGCTGCCTGCTTTCCTACTAGTGACATCCAGTTCTTTTCTGTACTGGTCAGTAACACGCTGTCCATTCTTGTACCAGATGTAAGTGGGGTTGTTAGACAGAGTGCAGGTGGTGATGCAGCTCAGCTTCTTGTATCCACTGTACATGTCTGATACTGTAACCTTCAGATCTGCAAACAATTAGCATGGTTTTGTGTTATTTTCAAATGTAGAACATGAACTTGTTACCTAGAAGAACAGAAAATGTTTCTCATACAGCATTACCTGTAACAGACAGAGTGACTCCAGGTTCTCCGGTGTATTTGCCTGTAGGATCAGTGTAGAATCTGAACCTGTATGTTTGAGTGTCTCTCTCTCTCAGGTTAGTGATTCTCAGACTACAGTCATTCTGGGAGCTCTGTGTGTACTGCACTCGACCCTGATACTCTTCATCCTCTCTCACATCCTCAGGGCCAACACCAACCTGCTCTTTAATGAACCACACTGATTTGATCACTGTGTGGCCTGCAGGATGTTTATAAGAACAGGAAAGATCAATCGATGTGTCTTTCAGAGCACACACACGTTCAGGAGTATAAGTCACACCCCAACACTCTTTACCCAGTACACCTGGAAACACACAGAGACAGGTGGAAAAAATAATCCAATTACGGTGGAAAAATGATAAATCCATCCTTTATCCCACAGTGAAAGCTCCAGACACCTCTACATCGATAACACAACGCAGCATGTTATTTTTAACATCTTACAAACCATATGAAAACAAGAACATTTCTATTTTTCTTTCCGTGATTTCTTGAAAGTACTTCTCATTTCTATACATGAGGCAGCTATGAATAAAAACACTACCAGGCTGCACACAAAATCTGCCTGTCCATCACTGGAGATAATTATAGGTACAGGGAGTAGCTGCAGTGTACGTATTAAACTGAATTGATCAGAGGTTCTCTCAGAAATAGTTTGCAGCCAAGGGTCAATTTATGTTGTTAGAAAATTACACAGACCCTTACTTCTCTCATCTGATTTTTATTTCAGTGGTCATTTCCACCAATGAGAAGAAAAAATGACTGAAGTAAAATAAAACAAACAAAAAAACACCACAAAAATTAAAGCCCTGGACCCTGGGGTTTTGAGAATTGTGAGAATCATGGCAATGGAGTGTAACTGAATTAATATTTATGCACATCTGTACAGCCACATCATTAAAATGTTTTAAAACCATGAGATGATTCTATAATTAAAAGCCAGCAGAGATTGGATGCTGAGGGACAGATTTACTCTGACACTTACACACTGGAGGAGAGCGGTGTTTAGTCCCATATACCTCACAGGAGTAGCTGCCTTCACTATATCGACTGGGTGGAGTCAAGTACAATGTAGTCGTTATTTCTGTATTGGTAATTGCCATTCCTGTACCAGGAGAAACCGTGTCTGTTGAGTCTGCATGTGGAGCTACAGGTCACTTTCACCTCTCTCTGTCCTACAGTGTTAGGATCCACGTTTACCTGCAAGTCTACACACAATTATGTACCAAATCACTGTAAATACATACTACATATTACACAATAAAGTGTGTGTGTCTGTGTGTGTGTGTGTGTGTGTGTGTGTTACCTGTAACAGTCAGTTGAACGCCAGATGAAGCTGATATCCAGCCACTGCTCTGAGTTTTAAATCTAAAGTTATAAACTCCAGAGTCACTCACTCTCACATTAGATTACTGTCAGCTCAGATCCAGACTCCTGGGTGCTTACAAACACTCTTTTTAAGTATTCTTGATCTTTCTTCAGGTCTCGTGGTTCTCCTTCAGAGCTCTGGACTCGATACCACTCTCTCTCTGTGACTGTGGAGTGATAAGGTTTTGTAAATCTACAGGGATTTTCACTGTAGATCCAATTACAAAACAGAGACTCTGAGAGGAGAGAGTTACACTGTGCTGAGCCTGAACTCCTGGAACACACACACATACATGCACACAAAAGGACAAATACATAAAATATGTAAGTTTACACATTAATTCCTGATTGAACTATGTAAACATTTGCTCACCTTTTGCCTGTAAAACAGTTTGGTTCAAGTGATCAACATACTTAATTTTAATAATCCAAAATTACTTTTAATATCTCAGTTATTTAGTGCAATTTTAACAATGTCACAGAGAAGATTTACAGAACTCTGGATGTAAATTTAGAACTCCAGAGTGTAAGAGTGGGGAAGAAAAATGCCCATGAGGTGACACGTGGAAGAACTCAACCGAAATCGGCAGCACATTACATTATACACAGAAATAAACATTAACATACGGGTTCATCCGAAAGTACTGGAACAGCAAGGTCAGGTCTGTTATTTTTGCTATACACCAAATACATTTAGGTTTGATCAATAGATGAGCTGATAGATTGGAATAACTGCTTACATTTCCATTTTTATACCTAGATGTGTGAGACGACTTAGAACATGGAAACTTTCTGTTTGAACACACCCATTATTCATGTGATCAAAAATATTGGAACATATTACTGACAAGGCTCTTTTACTGCCCAGATGTGTCATGTTTGATTAACTGTTTTAACCAGGGGCATCCAATCACTTATCCACCAAGGGCTTGTTTCAACATATTTATTCAGTTGGCAAAGGTATGGCTTCTGCTTGGTTGGAATGAAAACACTGGAAAGAAGACTTGGAGGACAGAAATATTGAAGCCCTACCACAAGATGCAAACCAATCATCAGCAGTAAGAATCAGAAGGACAGATTTCACAAAGAAAACATAGACATGAGCCACAAAAAGTTCTGGAGTTAAGATAAACCTCTACCAGACTGATGGAAAGGCCAAAGTGTGGAGAAAAAAAGGATCTGCTAATGATCCAAAACATATGAGCTCATCTGTGAAACATAGTGGTGGTAGTGTCACGGCTTGGGCTTGCATAGCTGCTTCTGGAACATTCTCACTAATCTGTAATGATGATGTAACTCATGACGATAGCAGCAAAACGATTCAGAAATTTACAGAAGCATTCTGTCTGGACATTTTACTAAGATATGCAGAGAAATTAATTTGGAGGAACTTCGTCATGCAGGAAGACAATGATCTAAAACAAAACAAAGGACTTAATCAGGGAAAAGGTTTTAGACTGGACAAGTCAATCACCAGACTTTAACCCAACTGAGCAGAATTTCACCTCCTGAAGAGGAGACTGAAAGGAACTGGGCTTGTCGTTTTCAGGATACTTTCACTGTAAAGTAATACAGAAATGTTTATATAAGCTTACCTGCCAGCAACATGAGAATTACTGCCGGTGAAAAATGTATTTTTCTCATCAGCATGGCTGCATCACCCCCTTAAAGAGAGATTATATGCAGTGGTAAACATGCACACTACTAGGAATTATAGTTTATAATATAATATAATTTTTCTATATCCATACCATCTTTGCTAATATGTAAATAACACAACATGCACCAAATGATAAAAGGGGCAATCTGATGTTTACTTCTTAATTCTGGGAATTCTTTTCTCTATTTAGAAGTTCCTTTATTTTCTATCTATGTTTCTTCTGTCATTCTAAGTTCCCTTTCTTTTTAACACACAATTACAATTCAGAGAAGCTGCTGATTATCCGAAACAAATAGCGGTATTTGGTAGGCTTATAAAGAGGCGTGTCTAGGTGCAGCACGAGGGCACTACTTTGCTAAAAGCCCGTGCAGGTGGGCATGGATTTGCCTGAGAGGGTGCGTTTTCCAGCGTTTGAGAAAAGTACACAATGCGTAAAGGTTTCTATTTTACAGAAGCCCTGAAATTCAAAGTGCTGGGGTTATACATCTCAATTTGTCATGATTTCAAACAATTCTCTCATTATTTTAACTCACAAAAGATAAACTGGTGAAATTACATATATTGTGGTTACCTTAACTGTGAAGTATTAGGAAACATTAAGAAAGGAAATATGACGTGAGATGTTATAAGGAAGAGACTTTTAGATGTACCAGATTCAAGACTTATCCTCTTCTACATCTTCTACATAAATCAACATGTTTCTTTAGCTGTATTTTTATAAAGCCATACACTATTGGACTGAAAGGATGTGGGGCCTTAAACTTTTAAGTAGAAATTAGAAGTCTTGTTTGAAATACAGGCCTCATATCTTGAAAAAAATAAGACAAATATAAAAGTTACTACAGCAAAAATAATGACGGAGCATTTTAAAACGTTCAGTTTACAGCTTCTGTGCTATTAGGAAACGTGTGTGCCACATGTCAACAACCAGCACATATTCATTTCCATAATACTCTATAAATTAGCAACATTATTGAATGTACCACATAATGCATAAATTATTTTTAAAAAATGTTTGAAAAATGCTTACCTCTCTTTTCAGCAAGCTCTTGTCTGTTGTGTTGTTTGCACTGAAATGGAAACTTGGAACACATTCACTAGTTTCCTTCCTCATTTACTTCATTAGAATGTTTTTTCCAAAGTAAGTCGAGTGTGTTAAGCTAAATGACGCTAACAGAAGCCCTATCCATCATCATAATCTATCATAAACACTTCGGAAGCTCTGGAGAATTCTGATATCAGAGTGATATGGTGACTGACTTGACCAAAGCAGTGTGACCACTGGTGACTATCAGAATAACTTTGGTCATTAAAGGGCTCAGAGAAGTGTTACATATTCTAAAAACACCAAAATACATCTAATACACACACTTAATTAGAGTGGAGTTAAATGAGGAAGTTTAACTCCAAATAAACCACATCACAAAAGTCTTATATAAAGCTGGGGACACCAGGATATACGCAATACATTACACACACACACACACACACACACATACACACAAGTTTTGCCTTGTGTGTATGTGTGTGTGTGTATGTGTAATGTATTGCGATATCCTGGTGTTGGCTATCCACAGTAACTATGAAGGGTGTTGGCTATCCACAGTAACTAGGAAAAGTGTTGGCTCTCCACAGTAACTATGAACTGTGTGAAGTTAACCAACAGACTTTCTGTAATGATTCATATCCGTGAATGCAGGCCAAGACAGTCCCACTGCAAAGAAAACAGGCCAATAATAATGAAAATAAATAAATAACCTTAAATACAGCACATTTTCAACAATGCAGGGAGGTATGTCCGAATAGTTTGGGCCTTTTTCATGATACTCATTTTGGATTTTAAACAGATAAAACTCCTCTAATGCTAGCTGATCATTAGTTGTGGATTGTTGTTCCTCAAGATAGGAAAACACATTATCACAAGAAAATCCAAAAACCCAATAAACAGAACATACTACTGGTAGCATACAGCTTTCCCTTTGCTAGGCCACATGGGTGTCTCCAGTTGCCCGGAAAAAGAGTGAAACCACTGCTGTTAGTGGTTAAGTACTACAGATGGGTGTCAAAGGAGGTTTCATGCTTCATATGAACTAAAATGACATGAAGAGAGCTGCTGTCACGCACAAGTTTGGTGGTTAATACACAAATATCCTGTTGTGTTCTAACGTAAGGTTTTTCATTCGAAGTTTATATCGTCTGTTTCTTTTTCTCTTTCATCTAAATTTCTTACTCTGCCAGGTTTCGTTTGCTAAATCTTTACTTGCCCCCGGTTTTTACACAGCAGTCGGAGGATAGATTCACTCAAAGGTACGTGATCAATCATTATGGCTAACTTTCAGCTTGTTCAGTGTGTGAGCTGCAGGATGTTCAGTAATTCTTCCTCTGTCATTAGTGTTAATTTTACCTGTGATAAGTGTACTCTAGTTAGCTCTCTGACGGAGAAGATATTAGCTTTAGAGGTGCGCATCCAGACTCTAGAGAGGGTTAGTGATGGTGAGAGCAGTGTAGTGTCTGTAGGAGGAAGTCTGGATGCCTTAGGTGGAGTTAGTAATCCCCCAACTGCGGCATTAGAGCCCTCACAGCGGGGCGAATGGGTGATGACGAGTAACATTAAGAGTAATGTTGTAGAGGTGTGTAAATTAGTGAAGGCAATGTCCCGATGCCGTAGTATGCTCTGGCCCCATCCCAATGCGGCATGGCGATGTAGCTTACAGCAGGTTATGGTCAGCTGAACTGCTGGATGTCCAGGTGGTGCTCCGAAAACAATGTGGGCTTCATAGACAATTGGAGCTGAGGGCAAGGGTGGCCTGTTAGGACGGGATGGTGTCCATTCCACTCGGGAGGGTGCTGCTCTCATTTCTTGCAGCATAGCACATAGTCTTAGAGCAGATCTAGTTAATCGGTGACAATCCAGGGCCAGGGAGCAGACAAGCAGGTTAATCCGTCCGTCTGCTGGCTGCAACTCAGGAGTTCATAACATTGAGACTGTGTCTGTTCCCCGAACCAAACGAAAATGTTTTAACAATCAGAAAATTTGTTTTTAGTAACCTGATTAACATAAAACTAGATGATAGTGAATGCACAGCCAGCACCTTGATCTGGAAGCTAGGACTGTAAAATATAAGATCTCTGTCAACTAAAACACTTATAATTAATGAACTGATTAGTGATCAGGAGTTCAGCGTTCTTTGTGTTAACAGAAACATGGATTAAACAAAACGAGTACGTAGCATTAAATGAAGCTTGTCCGCCTGGCTATAGCTATATACATCAACCGCGTCTAACAGGCACGGGAGGAGGTGTCGCAGTTATTCATGATAATAAGCTAAGCGCCACACAAAAACCCAGACATCAGTTCAACACATTCGAAGTTCTTTATACTAACCTAACGTATGCAAGTACTAATAATAAGTTCACAGAGTCAATTACACTAATTGTTATTTACAGACCCCCAGGGCCATACTCTGAATTCCTTAGTGAATTTGGAGATTTTACTTCAAAGTTGTTTCTTTAGACAAAGCATTAATAGTAGGAGACTTCAACATTCATTTTGATAAGCCAGAAGACCCTCAGAGAACAGCAGTTAGATTCACTAGGTGTTAATCAAAATGTAATCGGACCCACTCATAATGGAGGTCACACTCTGGATCTCATTTTTACATTCGGATTAAATATAGAAAACATAGTCACTCTTCCACAGTTGGAAGCTATCTCAGATCATTATCTAGTTTCATTTAGAATGCGTCTTAGTCACGAGATGCGTGACTTGCCGCATTACCGTATGAAGCGTAGTATTTACGTCTGCTACTGCAGAGAGATTTCACCGATAATCTCCCAGAATTATCACACATCATTGGTTCACCTTCTGACCCCACAGAACTTGGACCAGGCGACTGATTACTTGGAGTCATTATTTCGGAACACCCTAGACACTGTAGTTCCACTTTAAAAGGAAAAAAATTAAAGACAAGAAACTAGCACCCTGGTACAACGACCACACACGAGCTTTAAAACAGTCAGCTAGGAAACTAGAGCGTAAATGGCGCCAAACTAAATTAGCAGTATTCCAGATTGCGTGGAAGGAAAGCCTTCTGAGATACAAAAATTCTCTTAGTGCTGCTAGATCAGAGTATCTCTCTGCCCTAATCGAAGATAACAAAAACAATCCTAAATTTTTATTTAGCACTGTAGCAAAACTAACTAGGAGTAAAACCACTGTAGAAAAGTGCACACCATCTACATTTAGCAGCAATGACTTCATGAATTTTCAATGATAAAATTGACAATATCAGGCAAAAATTCAGACTATTAATTTAAAACCATATTATTTGATAGATAATCCTTTAGATAATATAGCTATTTCCTGATCAGAGCTTAGAATGCTTTACTCCACTCCAAGAGCCTGATCTAATTTCACTAATTTGTTCTTCAAAATCTTCTCCCTGCATCCTAGATCCTTTACCCACCTCCTTCCTTAAACAGATATTACCAGTAGCTACTGAACCCCTTCTAAAAGTAACTAATTCTTCTCTAAGCACTGGCTATGTGCCTCAATCCTTTAAGCTAGCAGTTTATCAAACCCTTGATTAAAAAAAACAGACCTCGACCCTGTCAGCTGTCTAACTATAGACCGATATCAATCCTGCCCTTTATCTCCAAGATCCTAGAAAAGGCTGTAGCACAGCAGTTATGTTCATACGTGCATAGAAATAACATTTATGAAATGTATCAGTCAGGATTTAGGCCTCATCATAGCACAGAGACAGCACTGGTTAAAGTGGTAAATGACCTGTTACTGGCTTCTGATCAGGGTTGTGTCTCCCTACTGGTGTTACTCGATCTTAGTGCAGCTTTTGACACCATTGACCACACTGTTCTACTTGATAGAATAGAACATGTTGTTGGTGTTAAAGGAACAGCCCTCTCCTGGCTCAGGTCTTATTTGACTGACCGTTATCAGTTTGTAGATCTAGATGGTGACTACCCCATGCATACCAAGGTTATGTTCGGTGTTCCACAAGGTTCTGTCTTAGGCCCACTGCTTTTCCTCCCTATATATGTTACCTCTTGGTGCAATTATTCGTAAACATGGTATTAGCTTCCACTGTTATGCAGATGACACAGAGCTATATGTTTCAGCTAAATCAGGTGAGAGACACCAGCTTATTAAGATAGAAGAATGTAAAGGACATTAGACATTGGATGGCCACTAACTTCCTCCTGCTTAATTCGGACAAGACAGTGGTGCTTGTACTAGGACCACAGGCAGTTAGAAGTGAGCTTTCTGATTACAGAGTAATGGTGGGTGGTCTTTTGGTTTCATCTTCTCCAGCAGTAAAAAGATCTTGGTGTGATTATTGACTCTGGGTTTAGTTTTGAAGCTCATGTAGATAATATCACTAGGGTAGCCTTCTTCCATCTTATTAGGAATATTGCTAAGATAAGAAATATGTTGTCGCGTCATGATGCAGAAAAATTAGTTCATGCTTTTGTTACATCTAGGTTGGATTATTGTAGTGTCTTAATGTCTGGTTCCTGTTCCAGTAGGAGCATACACAAGCTCCAGTTAGTCCAGAATGCAGCAGCTAGAGTCCTAACCAGAACCAGAAGATATGAGCACATCACTCCTATTTTAGCCACATTACATTGGCTCCTAGTCAAATTCGCATTGATTATAAAATACTGTTACTAACCTATAAAGCACTAAATGGTCTCAGCGCCGCAGTACCTGGAGCGATCTTTTAGTCTTTTATGATCCGCCACACCTACTCCGATCAAAGGGTGCTGGTTACTTGGTAGTACCTCAAGTAGCAAAGGCTACAGCAGGGGCAGAGCTTTCTCTTTCAAAGCCCCAAAGTTATGGAACAGCCTTCCAATTAGTGTTCTGGATTCCAGATACAATCTCAATGTTTACGTCTAGGCTGAAGACACCTTTGTTTAGTCAAGCTTTTAATGTATAGTTTTCTTAGGTAAAGGAGCAGATCTGGAAGGTTCATGGTCATAGAGTGTTTGGTGTACTGGGATGTGTTGGATGCTGTCATCTTACCACCCTCGCAAGTCGCCAGGTTTTGCTGACCGTGAACTGGTTGGATGCTTTATGTCCCGGGAAGCCTTCATGTCTGTGACCTTCTGGCTCTCCCTTTTAGTTATGCTGTCATAGCTAGTCTTGCTGGAGTCCCTGCCTGCACTTTACACATAATTCTACTTTGTCTTTAAGCATCACATGATCAGAAACTTAACATCTTTCTCTTTCTCTCTCTACCTTCTCTGTCGAGCTATACACCCCAATTCTCCAGAGTCTCCCAGTGTTTGCCATGTTTCCAGTGTGACCACTGCCCCGTACCCCTGGCCGGAGTCTCGCCGCTTGATGGTGCCCACTGGTGCTAAAGTGTGATGGATCTGTGTGGATCCAGGAGACATTTCCATGGACAGAGCCACTTGGGGACTTTCACACCATCAATAAGATATGCCATTTCATCACTGTCAGCCCGTGACAGCAGAAGAACTAGTGTTTATAATGACCTTAGAAACTACAATGACCTAGTAGTTCCTCATGGTCATTGATTGCTGTTGTAGAAAGCGACACATTAATCAGCTACAGTTGAACATTATTTACTCTTAGTGTCACCCAAATGGAGGATGGGTTCCTCTTCTTGAGCCTGGTTCCTCTCAAGGTTTCTTCCCTTTCCATCCCAGGGAGTTTTTCTCTTCCTTGCCACTACGCCGTCCGCCACGCTAATAGGCTTCTTCTGTTTTGCTTATTAGGGATAAAATAGTCTAATTATAGAATTTAATAATCTTATTCTTATTTCTAGTTAATTAGTTATTTTTATTTTTAATCTATTATTTTTCATTTTCCCCTCCTTTTTCTCTCTGTTTTCTTCTTTTTGTAAAGCTAAGCTTTGAGATTACAATGTTTCATTGTAAAGGCGCTTATACAAAAATAAACTCGGGAATTGAATTGAATTCTGAATTCATTTTGTGTTTTTTGATTCTGGTAAGAAAATGGAGAGTGATAAAAGAAAAGGGATGATCTACAGCCCAAGTTCAAGTGAATCTAGGCATTGATACTTCATGTGAAACAGTAAATTCTTTCTAAGGATGTCAAAATGACAAATGAGAGAGAGGAAAGAGGAATGTTATTAAGTTTCCCAGACTATAAGGTGCTCTCAGATCCTAATTAGCAACTTAATAAACCTTTCATTATCCAAAAATAAAATATTACACCTTAAAAGAACCACTTGTCTTTGATTGGGAACACCTGAATCTAATGCAGGGGTTGCCAGATATGCATAACAATGATCTGCCTGCTTTGACCAATTAAAACTATCCCTAAAACTCAAGATATATGCCACTCTCATACCTAAAATACAGTCTAAAAACATAAATACAGTCTGGAACTAGTTTATAACAAAGTCATCTTTACCTTAAGAATGAACAAAATCCTTCGCTAAGTTGAATATCTTTATTTTTTCACTTTTTGCAGTTTTAAGATCTGGTTCTCATTCTAGTCTCATATATAATTGGGTATTGAATTTCAATACAATTATATATAATTGAATGTAATATGGTCAAATCTTTAACTCCTGACAAATAGTGGAAATAAAAATACAATCCAAGTGCAAACAGTTTAAAAGGTTAGCACAATAATTTACAGGAAACTGTGGACTTGGCAACCCTGTCCTAAAACAAAAAACATTCTTAACATACATTACATTTTTACAAAGTGAAGTTTATTAAAAATTTGAAAAAGAAAAAAAAGACAGCTCTGATTGTCCTTCTGATGACCAGCCCAGAACATTACCAGTGCAACACCACTGCCTCAAAGCTCACAGAGCTGTTTGTTAAAATACATAACATTACTATATAGCCATATATAGCACAAAACATCTCTTAACCTGAGCTCTTACATAAGAGCATACAATTTCATTCCCACCATGAATGACATGTTTCATTCACACTCGAGGTACGAGGTCTGAAATGTCAGAAATGGCAAATATGAGGTTTATCTGCTGACTTGATCTCACTATGATCTCATTGTTAAAACAAATATTTCTGTCTTTCACCTAATAAAACTCCAAGTGACTGAACATGGAATAACAAGCAGTTTTACACTCCCAGCTAAAATCTCACTGCAGCTGAGGTGACTACGTGACCGAGGTGTTCGGTGTGAAGTAGTGGAGGGAATGTCACGGGTACTGATTAACTGACGGTGTCAGAGATGCTGTTCTAAAGTGGAGTCAAGTGTCTGGTGAAATAAGGTGATGGTGCTGTTAAAGAAAACCACTAATAGTATACAAACCCAAGATGGCATTCCAGGGGCATTATTTCTAAACATGGTGTACACCCAAACCACAGCATCCATCAACTCCTGCACACACCAGGACTTAAAAATGAAACATGGATGAGGATATTTGTGCTGTTGGCACATATTCCAGACCATGTCATGGTGAAAGATATCGAATGAAAGAGATGGGGAATCTAATTATATGATCTGATTAAAATCTGATTTGTCTTTTGTTTGGAAACGCCCACTAGAGGCCGGGTGATGATAAAATCTCAGACACACAGTATTAACTTTGGTAGTGGATCTTAATTTGGGCTGAAGTGATGTATATGTGTGTATTATTTTAAATAAACCTCAATTTTTCTTGTTTATGCTGCTTCAACAACAACAAATAACAATAATAATAAAAATAATAAATAAATAATAGAATATAATTATAAAAAGGTAAAATGCAAAAACACAAAAACTCACAATGCATCAAATTATGAAATAAACATTGTAACACAGATTTTCATATAAAAAAAGATTTCAGTTTAATCTGAGTCAAAGGATGTTTTAACTGTATGACTTCACTCACATAAATTACAATTAATTAATTAATACATTTCATTTTTTGTAGAAAGGGAATATCTGGACCTAATTTTAACACAGGAAATTAGCTGTAGATGTTGAAGTTGACGGTCGGTTTAGACTCTTCTTATTTCTTGGATTTCAACGTTGTTGTAGATTTTGTCCTCCCTGCAAAATTTGAAAACAGCGAGACTTTTTCATTTCAGAAGAGGCAAATTTTAAGGAAATATTTTTCTCTTTGAAAATGAAAACTCTTTCATTTGCCACAAATTCTGGGCCTCATTATCAATGTAAACAGTAAAGTTGCGTATAAATGCATTTTTTGTGTACAAAAGATTTCTAACACAGCTTTGCATTTAGCGACACCCACAAAACCCCTTAAAAGGTAAAGCGCACAGAGCTAACAACATGAAATGGAAACAAAATGGAGAAAGATCATTTCTCAGAGGCAGAAATGGAAGTTATTTTTACTTATGCCTATATCAGTTAAAACAAACAAAAAAAAAACTCCACCCCCAATTATTTTGTAACGTAACACATCTGAAAACATAAAACCTTAAAAAAAAAGTCAAATTGAATAACATGAATTCCTGTTCCTATTGGTCTTAATTCATAGATTTGTTTTGTCTTGACATCTATACAAAAATATTTATTAACATTCAGCTTAATTAATGAGGCTCGCTGTTAGAAAACCATTTTTAAAATGATAGAGCTTTTCAAGAATTTTCTTTAGATATCCTTTTAATTATTTCATTTTAAAAAATCTGCTTTTATTTACTGTCTAAGCCCAACAATACAATTATTATTGGTGTGATTTTTTTTTTTTTTTTTTAAAAACATCATATACACCTTTTCACTACAAATTGGCATGCAGTTTGAAATAAATGCATGAGGAATATGAGCTAAACAAATTAAACTCTATTAACTGTAGCTGTGCCTGTGATGTTGTCCTGTCCTGTCCCCCCATCCCATCCCCCTCTAGGAGAAAGTGGAAAATCAGAAGGTGTGACAGAATCATTGTCATTTGCTTCGACCTACCAATGAACAGCTCTTGGATTTGACAAGGCTCACTGTGGCATATCTCTACTTCCTGTTCCCTCACTGAGCAGACTTTGGCAGTTGAACAGTTGAGAGTAGAGTGGCACTTCCTGTGTGTGTGAGTGTCTGAAAAAACGCTGGAGTACTGAACGGTGTCCTGATCTTCTGAGGAGGCTGTTTCTGTGTGGGGTCAGAGGTCATGGCTGAGACAAGTTGCCACTGTATACAGGAGCAGAGTCATTCTTGAGAGAGAGAGAGAGAGAGAGAGACTGATTTACAACCTTGTCTTACAACCTAACCTGAACATACAAACACACACATTGGAACACTATTTCTCAATATTCTGTTAACAGTTAGTATCAACTTTTGTACCAACTTTTAACTTTATTAAGAAATAAATAAACATATAGAAAAGTTTCATTGCTGGGAAATCCTTTCAATTCTCTGTTAGCACTCTTCAGTAAAGCCTCTGCACCTTGCTGTACTCCTCACTCCTGGTCTCTGAGTTAACTCGGTGCTCTTTTCCTGTTGGGAATATGTGTCATAAAAACAAGGTCACCAGCTTACACTTTGCAATGTGAAATGAATTAGTTTTTATTCTACATGAATGGCTATAATCCCCTGATGTGTGTGTGGGGGTGGGGTGGGGGTCTATGCTAGTAGATATTTACAGACTCAGTGTGACATATTGTTGCAATAGCATGTCCTGTCATAGGGACGTAATATACACTGTTTAAAAAAATGAAAGAAACACTTTGAAAACACATCTGATGTCAATGGGGAAAAAATATCGTGCTGGATATTTATACTGATATGGACTGGGCAGTGGTGGGCTGTCAGGGCGAGCAAGGCCTTCTCTGCTGGTTTCCAAATGAAAGTAAGGATCTGAATCACTGATTTGCATTTTAATATATTTAATATATTTTTGTATGAATGTGTATAATATTATTCCCAATAGTCTATTCTCTACATTTCATATTGTTCTCTCGGTATGCGCTAAGCTTCCAGTAGTGTATATTTATGGATAAAAGTATTTATCCAATCATATTTCAGCCAGTGGCTGAACATCATGTGTTGCCAGGGTGAAAGAAATTTCAGCCTTCAGAATCAATAGTGCTACAGTAATAAGCTGGGCATGCCCCCACTCTCTGCCCGCTCGAACCCAGATCTCCTCGTGGTAGCTGCACATGCGGCATGCCATGGAGACAGACCCAGCACTAACCTAAACACTCAGACATGACGCCAATAAAACAAAACAAGGAATATAGAACAATAGCCGACAAGAGACAGGTACAAAAGGGATCCCCTTATTTATAGGAAGCTAAACATTAAGGCTACATAGGGAACAGGTGAAACAGCTGGAACGAACAATAGGAAAGGCGTGGTACAAAATACACAACAATAAAAGCAGGTTTATAGGAATCACCTGCCAGCAACTTTCTGAACAAGTGCAGGCGCCTAAAAAAAGTGGTAATGAAATTGTTACATCAGATTTCAAGTTGGCGTCACTGGGGCTATCTAGCAGGCATACGATTACGCTCAGCAATTTCCTTTCTGTCCTTTGATTGGATAGTTGAGTAGTCAGAGTGCAGCGTAACCACACATAGAAACATTGTTTCTATGATTCACTGCATCTCATTTCGATGCTGCATCCCTCCGGAGATTGCAGTTTGCTGCATTAACGGCATCAAGAAATGTCTTTTGAGAAGGTGCAAGTAACCGCAATAAAAATTGACTACTTCTTGTGAGGTGTGGAAATACTGTAGACTTAATTTCTTTTTTACTTTGCTATTTGAATCGGTTGGATTAGTATCTATTGCCATGGGCATCATAATGATGGGTATAGAGGGGTGGATTAATTCAGGAAGGACACCAGTGAAGGCCTAGGTGTAAAAATGACATGGCCCGCCACTGGGACTAGGTAATGTGTCAAATGATCATTTGAAGGAAATGAAAATTATCAACCTACAGAGGGCTGAATGCAAAAGACACCTTCTGAAAATCAAAGTGAAAAATGATGCAGCAGCCTATTCCAGACTTTTTGCTGAAATTTCTTTGGCAGCAACTCAAAATGCTACTCAGTAGTTTGTACAGGGGCCCCATGAGCTCATGTGTATGCATGCCTCTGACAAATGTCGTGGGGCATGCTCCCTAATGAGACGACAGATGGTGTCCTGGGGTATTTCCTTTCAGATCTGGACCAGGCATCACTGAGCTCCTGGACAGTCTTGGAGGTGCAACCTGAAAGCAGTGTCGTGATGGACCAAAATATAATGTCCTATTGTGTTCAATTGCATTGTAGGCTCAAGCGAGCGTGTGGTCCATTCAATGGTATCAATTCATCCATCCCTCCAGGAAACTGCCTGCATATCTCTCGCCACATGAGGCTGGGCATTGTCGTAAGGCAACCAGTGAGGAACCCAGAGACCCACTGCAAAATTCAGTGTAGGGTCTAACAGTGGGTCTCAAGGATTTCATTCCTGATACTCTGCACTCATCGCAGTCAGGGTGCCTAGCCTGGTGTAGAGGTCTGTGCGTTGGCTCCATGGATATGCTCTCCCCAGACACATTACTGACCCACCATCAAACCGGGTCATGCAGAACAATGTTACAGTGTAGCATAATGTTCTTTCAGTGGCTTCTTCCAGACCCTGTCATGTCTGTCACATGTGCTCAGGGTGAACCTGCACCATCTTGTGAAAGCACCATCAGACCACCTAAACCATATAGAGCAAAACTCTGGGAGGATTCAAGAGGTTGGCATCTAACCCTGAATCCTTGGCAAAGTGTGTGTGCAAAAAGTCAGAGATGGACTTACCTTTGTTATCTCTTGGGTAAAGGAGAATTAAGACTGCAAGTGTGGGCCAAGTGTAGAGGTTTTCATATGGACACGCAGCCTCCAAGACCAAGGACAAGGAAGGAGGTCAGATCCTTTTTGGGGCTGCTGTGGGATGGTATTGACAGTTTATTCCAAGGTTTTTCACCACCGCAGCCCCATTGGACCTAATCTCTGTTAGAGTAAGTCCAGGTAAAGAACCTAATACAACAGACTGACTGTGAAGCTAGCTTTCCACACACTTAAAGAGATGATGTTTGAGCTAGCCCCAGACTTGAAGGGTCCAGAGTTTATAAAAAAAGGGTTCATTGTCCAAGTGGGTGATGCCTTCTGCTGTGGGAATGGAGTAGTCCTGACTCCAAAGAGATGCTAGGCAGTGAAAGGTCAATTGCATATCTGAGTGAGGGAAACTGCTGCTAAGGGAAACCCGCAGTACTAAGTACAGAGTGAGAGGTAAGGGAAGGCTTGGCAATCAAATCTGTCTCTGGAAAGCTTAAGGTGTATTACCTCTTTGGGAAAGGAATTTATGTGTTGGAAGACATATCACCGAAGCCCTGACATGGATCCAAGATAACTCTAGGTGACTGTAGATGGTTTCTCTCCCTGCAATGCTGTATAACTTCAAGGTTAAACATCGTCCAGGGACCCAAAATGTAGTAGCTAATCACCTGTCTCAGTACCTGGCAGTTTGTGGCCTGGGAGAGGGGTGAGGAGATATTTCACAGGTAGTGCTGTGCCTCACCAAGGTAAGAGTTGAGTCCTGGGTGTGATGCCTTAATGCAACACACTCTCTCTGCCTGGTTTGTGGCCTTTCAAAGACTATGCTGTGAAGAGGGTTACAATGCCTCCAACCTGCCAAGCGTTTAAGCCCTCCCTCTAGTGGTCTGGGCTCTCCTTGCTGATTCCACCTGCACCAGCCGCTTTCACCCACTCTGCACTGGAAGACCCTCACCTGCAGCATCCTTTCCCACAGCAGAGTGACACCCCTTTTCTTTTTCCTTTTGTTTCCACCTTGTTTTCACAATTAAAGTGCACTATTTTTCCTGAATCCCTGACTTCTCCATGTTCACCTTTGCTGCTGAGCAAGTGTCAGCAACACACATATACACAAATTGTTGCTGTTTGATTATTTTTTATTTTTTTTGGTATTACTCTATCTGTTGTTTTTTTAGGTTTGTATGCAAGTCTTCTGGGTTGTGGATCTTATGTTACGACTAAACAAAGTGTTATGCAGTGGCCTCACTAAAAAGTGGCATATCCACACTGGAGAAATCACATTTTTGTTACATTATGTAGATGCTTGTTTGTGTGTTGCTTACTTGGGAAAAGGAAAGATAATACCAAGATGCACTTATGGGAAAGAAGGCAAGCCACTGTGGATGCTCTCTGGGGAAATGTTCTTAGGTTCTTGACATTCATGTGGGGGTTATTTTTGACACATACCACCTACTAAACATTGTTGCACACCAAGTACAACCCTTCATGGCACGGTATTTCCCAATTCTCAGCGGCCTCTTTTCAGCAGGATATGAGCATATCTTGTTCAGGAGTGATTTGAGGAACATAAAAAAGCTGCTGACTTCTGGCTCCCTTCAGATTCCCTAGGATTTCACCCCTTACCTGTTGGATGGTCAGCAAAGTTTTTGTGGCATCAATGTTAGAGAGGTCATTTGTTATGGCTATAAGTGAACTTTTGTGGACCCACTGGGATCTGTGAAGTAGCTACTTAGGAGTCCATTTTATTGCAGTGGTGAAACCCACAACCCCTCCTTATAAAAAGTCGCACCAATTACTGGATTTCCTAATTGCTATTAGTACAATGTAAAATGGGTTTATTCCAAAACTGAGTAATTCAAAAACATTTTTAACATGTTGCATAAAGGAAATAAAGGGCTATAATAATATGTAAACATATTATGGCACCAATTATAAATAATGATCTAAATATCTCAGTAATTTGGAGGTGTTCCATATAATTTATTTTGTAGTAATGTAAATGTAAAGTTGGGTACTTACTGGTCCTATCCATATAGAATGACACAGCAATAAATGACAAAACCAATGCAAGAGTGGGGAATCCAGAGGCCACATATTTATATGGTTCTGCTACTCTGTATTAATAAGCAAAAATCAGCATGTTACAAATTTAGGGTAAACTATGGTCTTGAATGGAGAAAAGAAAAAGTAATGTATGATCTCCATAAAACAAAACATGTGCATGCTTGTGAAAAGCCAGTACCTGATGTATATGCCCATTCTGATGAACTGGATGATCCAAAGCTGTCATTCTTTGCTGTACAGTAGTGGAAATCCTATTTTCTCTCTGAGGATAAAGTTAAATTGGTACCATTTCCAACTAATATGACACCCCCTTTTGTTTCTTCCTGTACCAAGTGTAAGAGCTGTTGGGGTTGGAGTCACTTCTGCACAACAGTGTGCCCATATCACCAGACATGGATGAAATGACGGTACACAGATAGGTTTCGTATGGGATGGTCTGATTAGAAAATGGTGGGTTGATTTAACATTGTTTGTCTTCCATTTAGAAATAAAAAACAAAACCAAGAATAAAACAATGGAACCTAAGCATAACACATCCAAGTGTACTGGGTGTAGAGTTGTGGTGTCCTGGGCTTGTTGCAAGCAGTGCAGTAGTACAATCCGCTGTCCTGGTGGGAGCTTGATGTTGCTGGATGCTGTAATCCTGGCCTGTTGTCAGCATTGTGTCTGCAGCTGCACTCTCTGCCAAAAACCAGGGAGTAGGGGTGAGAACAGGAGGGTTTGCACTGGGTCACAAATGAGCTACAGCTCAGAGTCACTGGAAGCCCCCTCCAATATAAGTCTCCAGGAGGAAAGAACCACTGCTCTGGTGTTTTTAGGGGGATCTGTTTGAGAGGATTATCAAGAAATACATAGTTACAAAACTACCTTGCAAATGTGCAAGCTTGCATATTTTGTCTGTATGTATAAATTTTTCTTGATCAGGGGTTTGCCATATAGTCTGGGGCACTGGAGTTCATACGGATGTCTGCACAACCTCTGCACAATGTCTGTGAGTGAGCATGGTGAAGCTTCATATGAGTTAACATCTTTTTATCCAGAAGTATAATCAAGACATTTAATGCCTTAACTTAATGTGGAGAAGTTGAATGGAGGTTTTGCTGGCTATGTAGTGCACATGACAATAGGGTGAATACACCATGTGCCCAAGCCAAATAATTTCTAAGATGGATAACTTTGTGGAGCAAACAATCCTTTCCTGTAGTTGTGGAAATTATCATCAAATTCTTAAGAATGGCACCTGCACTGCTGGACAAACTCATACGCCAACATGAAGCGAGTATGCAAGGTGTGGTAAGTATGCAAAGGTGGTTTAATTCTCTTGAGTCAAGGCGTCTTTTTCAGTCTGGCTGAGCTGCGTTACTGAAAGATTTTAGGTGCATGTCATACTTTTCACAAATACGCTCCACATAATATTCAGCATGAATACACTTCCAATCAATGCAGTGACAGTTATATAACACTATAAACGCAGATAACACAATATAAAAAACAAACCAAGCAACAAATACAATGGAACTCTACATAACACATCCAAAGTGTACTGGTGTAGAGGTGTGGTGGTCCCAGCTGCTTGTCAGCAGTGCAGTGGCATGTACAGTCCACTGTCCTGTGAGCTGATGTTGCTGATGCTGTAATCCTGGCCTGTTGTCAGCCGTGTGTCTGCAGCTGCACTCTTCTTAAACCAGGAGTAGTGTGAGAACAGGAGGATTTGCATCACTGCTACAAGCAGCTCAGAGTCACTGAATCCCCCTCCACTGTGTCTCCAGAGGGAAGAACCACTTTGCACTGGTGTTTTTGAGGGGGAATCTAATTGGGAAATTATTAAGACCATTACATACTGCATACTTATTAGTTCTTTATCTACATTTTAGTCACAATAAAAACACCTAAATCAGGTGTTGTGTACACCATCAGTGTTGGGGATTAAGGTTAAAAGTGTATCATGGTGAAGAGGGATTCTATAGGGGTAATAGTCATGTAATGGGACAAGTTAAGATACAGACTCCTGCAGACAAAACTGGCTTGATGTGGGGTTTGTCATGCTAGTGCTAGGCAGGAAAAAGATATATATATATTTAATCAGACTTCTAATTCTGGAGGCAGAAGCCTGAGTGAGAGATGAGAATTCTAACACACAAATCTGGAAAGTGACACTAGTGGGATGATGAAAGAGGTGCCTCCTAACCTTAATGGACATATCCCCTCACTTCAGGAGGCAGCGGAAGACATCACTGGTCTTTGGATTCTATCTCTGTAACTGGAGGTTACCATAGCATTTATAGAAATTTGCACAGAGATACAATTCATCCAGAGATGTTGTAGGTGCTGAGAGCAAGTTTAGGCAAAGGCAAGTACTATAGTACCAGCTGGCTGGAATATTCAGTTTGCTAAGCAATGTTATGAGGCTATTATTCTCTCAGTATTCTCTTATTCAGGATGGCTCTCTGAGGCAAAAGTGCAAAACTGCTCTACTAATTTGGATGGAAGGTTACAATTCATTCAGGAACCATGTGCTCTGCCAGGACTCATGAAGCGCTCATCGGGACTGTAACCTTAGTTACTGGGTACTTGGTTTTGCTCAGTACCTCTCAGGAGACAATGGGGCTTTTGACTGTGTATGCTGTGGCCCCATCAATAAGGTGTGTGGACTCTGATTGGTGTGAAATGCTCAAGAAAGATGTTTGACACAAGCTATGTTTGGTGTTTGGTGTCTTACATTAAGTTCTCATGGTCTTCTAGACTAGGGGAATCTGGTGTATGGCCCTACTGTCCAGCCACTGTCTGATTAAGGCAAAATCCCAATATTACCTCACATCATTATTCCATTTACTGGGAATGAGAGCAATATGGAAACTAGGCAAATGCTAAGGCAAACTCAGGGCAGAAGCTTTGGTTGATAACACAGACTGCCAAGCATGCTTACATCTGGAGGCATCTACTCACTGCAAATGAAACAGGATGTCATGGCTGGGTACTCAGAGGATTGAGCTGAGTTCAGGTGCTCTTTGAAAGCTTCTTGAGTTCCTGGACAACCACCTAAACTGGGACCCATGTGCAGTGGTGCAGTAGGTAGTGCCACTGCACTGTGGAGCCTCCAGCTTGGAAACTATGGCACGTGCGCTGCAGTGATACAAAGGCCATATTTATGAAAATTGGGGGTAGTGGTGATCTTGTGGGCCCCAGTAATCTATACATGCATTACAAAGGTTCCTACACATCATGGCCTTCCTCACAAAGAAAATTCTCACCCATGCTGGTGAGGTGGAGGGCCGGATGAACGCTTGGAAAAAAATTTAAATGTACTCCTCTATTGCGTGGAAATGATGATATAATAATGATACAACAAAGCACTCTGGAGTGTTCTGATGTGTAAAAGAAAATGTCATCCTTACAAATATTATTTTAAAGTTGCCTCATGATGTACATTAACTTGAGTTATTGACATTGATCATTTTGGTAACAGTTTAAAGATGGCTTAATTGTTCCAGACGTGGAAACAGTCCATAAAAATTCAGACCAACAAAATGTACTTAATGAAAATAAAAAAACCGATATTTGGTAATATTTACATTTGATTTATATTTTTGCCTCATTTTGGCTGAGACTTTTCTAAGGACTTTGCTCAAGGAGCCAACTATGGCAGTGCTGAAATTTGAAATTTAAGCTTATATTTTTTCTCTTTGTATATAAATAAAATAAACCTTCACGATTACAATAGAATTATAGCCATAGTATGTATTTATTATTTTTATTTAATGGGGGTCAAATAAAAAAAATTGCTGTAAAATTTTTTTAACAAAATAAACCCTCACTTAATCAAGTATCTTTCTTAGATGTGCTTCAATACTAAATCTAAACCGAAGCTACAGTGAGACCATGAGTTAGAATGAGTGAAGTTTAAAGCTGAGTCTCTGCACAGACAGCAGGAGAATGAAGCGCCCCATGTAAACCCTCTTACAGCACAGGAGTAGCTGCCTGCATCGCTATTTGTAAAACATAGTTCATTTCTCATATTCGGCCTAAAATACACTGTCCATTCTTAAAACAGATGTAAGTGCAGTTGTTAGACAGAGTGCAGGGTGGTGATGCAGTCTGAGCTTCTTGTAATTCATTGTACCAGTCTGATACTGTAACCTGCAGATCTGCAGCAATTATATATTTGCAAGTTACTTTCAAATGTCAGTGTTCTTATGGGCCGTTAATGCTTACTAGCAGCATTACCTGTGATAGACAGAGTGGGACACCTGATTCATCCACCAGTGTGTGACCTGACCAGTGTAGAATCTGAACCCAGAGTGTTTGAGCTCTCTCTCTCAGGTCAGTGATTCTCAGCAGACTACAGTCATTCTGGGAGCTGTTTGTGGGCATCACCTCGACCCTGATACTCTACACCCTCTCTCACATCCTCAAGTTCATTAATGAACCACACTACTTTTGTGACTCTGCAATTATTAGGAAAGGTGTATTAACTGTGTATGTCCACTGACAAGTTTCAACTAGGAGAGCAGACAGTCTCAAAAGTAAGTCACACTCCAGCAGCTCTTAATATCAAAAAACACCTGAAATACATAAAATGAGTTAGAACAAAAAAATCTTATAACTAAAGTATCAGTCTGCTATGTATCACTACATGTGATTTTACTGTAATTCAACAGAAGCTGCCAGTGAGACAAATGACAGTGAGCAGTTTAAAGAGAGTTCTTACAGACAGCAGGAGAGCTAAGCTCCCTATGTCCTTTTACAGCACAGGAGTAGCTGCCTGCTTCCCAACTACTGGGACATCCAGTTCATTTATGTACTGTTCAATAACACGCTGTCCATTCTTAAAACAGATATAAAATGGGTTTGTTAGAAAGACTGCAGGTGGTAATAGCTCAGCTTCTTCCAGCTGTACTGGCCTGATACTGCAACCTCTGTGTCTGAAAAAACAGCAAGAACGGCTTGGTGTTATTTTCAAATGTAGAATGCTTTTACAGTCAATCCTATTGCTTGTCAGCAGCATTACCTGTGACAGACAGAGTGACACCTGATTCACCAGTGTGTGTGACCTGATCAGTGTGGAATCTGAACCTGTATGTTTGAGCGTCTCTCTCTCTCAGGTCAGTGATTCTCAGATCACAGTCATTCTTGGAGCTGTTTG